>NC_068405.1:26359854-26604854 GCF_023724105.1 Carassius gibelio | reverse complement strand
GAAATCATCATCACATGCTGTTTGCTATAAATACTGATTCAGTGTGTTTGAGTTTCACTGCTCTCTCACAACAAACGCAGTCACATGACCGTAAATCAACCT
This sequence comes from Carassius gibelio, assembly GCF_023724105.1. Classification (NCBI taxonomy): domain Eukaryota; kingdom Metazoa; phylum Chordata; class Actinopteri; order Cypriniformes; family Cyprinidae; genus Carassius; species Carassius gibelio. Next base: position 26,604,752 of record NC_068405.1, on the reverse strand, counting down.
TTAATGTTAACTCCACTGTAACTCCACACAACAGGTAGAGATTACTGACTCTGAAACTTGAATTCAGTGGCTGTTAAAATAACTGTTCCGGGTTCAACAAGTTGAGGTTTATGTGAGTTGTTGAACATCACAGAATACATTTTCACCATTCAGTAAAAAAAAAAAAAAACAAGAAAGATCCAGCATTTAAAGTTGCATTTAAAATTACATAAGCCATGAATCAAAATGCTAATTATACAAAGGTAAATTAAAAAAAAATTTAATTTAAAATAAATGTAAAAATTTAAAGATATTGCAGTACAATACTAATATATATATATATATATATATATATATATATATATATATATATATATATATAATTTAAATTCTTTTTTTAAGTGTACAAATATGGATGATTACCAGAGAAAATAATGTTTTTCTCCTTCAATTTGTAAAAGCCGGAGAGCTAGTACTACCACAGATGTTTTTTTGTCCTTCAGTGTGTAAAATGCAACTAAATAAATAAATAATATTTTTTTTATAAATAGGAAGAAATTATAAATAATTGAAAAAAATTTAGTAAAAAGACTCCATAATAAAGTATTTTAAAACAGAATTTTAAAGAGACTGCAAAACCCTGCTTTACAATAATACATTTATGAGGCATAGTAATTATGTAAATTATAAATGCAAAATATGATATATAAAAAGTATATATTATATACTGTATGTATCATCATTATCTTTCGCTCTATATATATATATATATATATATATATATATATATATATATATATATATATGAATGAATGAATAAAATATTTTAAATAGAATTTTAAACAGTTGCAATACTTAAAGAAAATATATATATTAATTTATAAAATGTTTTGCTGTATAAATATATGTTAGATGCACTAAAAAAAGCATCAAGTAAATTGTTGTTTGTATTTGTAAAATAAGTAATTGTGTGCACATCCCATTGAGGCCTGAAGAAGACCCAGCAGGGTCGAAACGTTGCCTTTTTGTTAAATATGGGAGTTAAAAGCAGTGTTGCGGACATTATGGAGGGCTTTCTTTTGTGTCCCAGGTTTAGCAAGCAGCCCGGTCCAGTGTACCTGAGGGAAGGCGCTCTGCTCATCCAGCAGTGACAGAATCCCGATGGGTTTGGTGAGGAACAGGTCCTGAAACAGAGGAGCAAACCTGGCATGGGTGAAAGAGTTTTCCATGCTGACCAGCTGAACAGGCCTCAGATTCATGTCACACTCAGGATACCAAGCTGAATGTTATAAGAACGTGACATACATTTAATATGCAGCTTTCCAACCGGGCAGCCGCTGAATAGCCAAAATTACAGGGCAGAGTTTTATTTACAGAGCAGGATTCTCACGTGAGAATGAAAAACAAGCTTCAGGTTTCTTTAAGCTTCCCATTCAGCAGCGCACCGAAGGATTTAGGTCAGAAAACATGCTGAAATCTGAGAGATTCTCAAAGCTACGTGTCTTGCTTTGTCAGCACTTCCTGTGTTTGGGATTTACCACACGGCCGTCTGCCAAACGCAGAGCTCAGGGTTATTTTTGGAGTCAAATGGAGAAAAAAAAGTAGTTGGAAAAAGTGCTCAATAATCAGACGTACCAGAATGGGTTTGTTGTCCTTGTAGGTTATGGTCTCCCATGTGATGCCTTCCTCTTTATATTCTTTCTGTTCCATCAGAAAAATGTGCTGGAGGGAGACGACATGGAAAACGTGATTATCATTTACAGAGTGGCAAATAATGTCCTGTTGAAAGAACAGTCTGTGATCGAATGTGGCATTTAATGGTTCATAACATCTGCTGCCTTGGGTTTTCTTCAAGACTTTATTTGAAATGAAGTTAAATGGACGATTCTTTTTACAACCCCAAATCGGAAAAAGTTGGGACGTTCTGTAAAAAGCAATGAAATCAAGAATCTGTGATTTATTTAATTGACAGCATAGAAAGAAAATATTTCACTTTGTAAACAATCACATTTGGATTTTGATGGCTGCAATGCACTCCAATAATTGGGACAAATGCATGTTTAAAATGTAAATTTTAGGTGTAGAAATACATGCAATATAACAAAAGAGCCTAGTATTTTTAATGCAGCCCTATGGAGGATTACCACTGGTGCTATTTATTTGTTGGCCCTTTTCCTAACAAAGTCAAAAACGGAGACTTGAATCAATCTTTGGATGTTTTTCTAAACTAATACCAAACTCTTAACGAAGCACTTACATGGTTGAAGAAATACTGGAGCTGTTCGTTAGCCAGATTAATGCAGAGCTGCTCAAATCGGTTCACAGCGAAGTTTTCAAAACCAAAGATGTCAAGGATTCCTGTGAAGAGAGAACGGAAATAATAATTGTACAAAATAAGAAGAATTTTCTATTCAGTTTCAGAGAAATGGATGCTAGTTCAGATTTTAATAAACACTAAGACTATTGTCATTGTAATAAAAAATTGTAAATAAACAATATAAATAAATAAAAATTTATTAATTAATAAAATAAAATAAAATAAAATAAAATAAAATAAAATAAAATAAAAATTAAATTAAAATGGATGGGAAAATAAAAAAAATCAATGATCCAACTGATGAAGATGGCATTTAATAATCAGCCAGAAAATTTTGAGCAGTTACAGGTTAGTAACATTCAGTCTGATAAATGGGGAGAAATGCAGGAAAACTGTATTATCTGCACTAAACATTGGGAACAGTGTTATTTTGTATTGTGAGGTTGGAAAACTGGAGCTATTCACTTGTGTTAGGTTGATAAATCTGAAAATATTTCACCATTATGAGACAACAGACTTCTCAAAGGATGAAGATAAAAAGATGAAATAGGTGAAAAAAAAATCTTAAATTAGATTTATTATTCATAATAATTTGCAGTATGTTAGCCATTGAAAAAAAACTATCATTAAGCCAGTGTTATTTTACTATTATTATTTATATACTATTATAGTTTCCAAATATATTCTGAATTTGATTTCATTTTTTATATTTTGAATTTTAGCAATTTTGTTATGCGCTTTTTTATTCGTATAATTTTTTTATATATATTTTAGTTTCAGTGATTTTAGCACTTCAAAGATTTACATCTAATATTAAGTTTTTCTTTTATTTCAGTCTTATTAATATTAATTTAATTTCAGCCTTATTTCAGATTAAAGGAGACTTGCTTTGGAGATGACTTGCCTATTTCATTGAGCTCCACATCACAGTCTACTTTAGGAGCGAGCTGCTCGTTGATTTTACTGACGATCCATCCGAACACTCGACCGTAGGCCACTTTAGCGATGGAGTCTCTGGCGTCTGAATGAAGACATAAAACACTCTGTGATCGATCTGAAGAGCGTCAGATGCACTAGTGAAAGTGAAACGGTGCTGTACCTTCAGCCTGCTGCTGGTTGTGGAGTCTCTGGATGGCTTCTCCTCGCGTCATTGATGTAGTGCAGGTCAGACTCTTCAGTAAATCCTCTTCCTGAACGCCAAACTGACCCTGCATACAGAAACACACACTCACATGTTTCGCCACATGTTTTTTCCAAGAAGAATGCATCTCATCAAGGACTGCATGAAATGGTCTAAATAAACTTGATATCTTGATTTGCTTGGTGCAATTAGAAAATCGCAAAGACTGTAACTGAATTTTAAAAATATATATGTGCTGTATGTTTTAGCACTGGGTTCATTTACATATGTACAGCTCATTTTCACTTGGTCGCTTTAACATGCATTTGAAAACACAAACATTTCCCCAAATAGAGCTTACAAAACAAACAAAAAAAGCTTTAAAGGATTAGTTCACCCAAAAATAATTTCAAACCGGTAAGTCCTTTGCTAATCTTCAACAAATTAAGATATTTTTATGCATCTGAGACCTGATATTGTACTAAAGTTGTATCCGTTAACATTGATGTACTGTGAACTTACATGTATATGAACGGTTTTATTAACTAATATTAATAGAGGTTAATAAACGATGTAAAAATATATCAATACATTAACGTTAACAGATGAAACCTTACTGTAAGGTTTTTACAATAATATTATTAAATAATATTATTACTAATTAAAATCTAAAAAATATATATTTAAAAACAAAATAAGCAATATTAATATGAAAATATAATATGAATAAAATAATAATAATAATAATTATTATTATTATTATTATGACTATAATTTCACTGGGAAAAAAAAGAAAATTGAGCTTGAAGTATTATTATAAATATTTAATGGCCTAATTGTGCACCCCTACAAACACACACAGAAAACCTAAAAGTTTTCATAATTGCATGTTTAATTGTTTGAAAAAATACTTATTTTTTTCTTTCTCCAAATGGTCCAGAGCTAGTCTCTCCCAAAACATGCAAACTTTCCCGAGGTTAGTGTCAAGATTCTTTGTAAGGAATGAATTGATGAAAAAAAACACACAGAAAAGAAACAGACCCTGCCATTTCAAAAAGAACAAAGACACGCCGAATGTAACCAAGACGTAAATGTCACTCAGGAAAGGTCAAGCTAATTTGTGCGTTTTGACTCTGGAAGCCGTTTGTGGACACGTATACACTTGTACAACAAAAGACACATCGAATCTAATGTGTCCGATCCGGTCCATAAGTTAAAGTCCACCGCAGTGGATTTGATATACGGAAATCATCCTGCGTCAGGTTCTAGTATTAACTGCCCCATACGCATAATATGACCTAATAGAGTCTAAACATAGGCACTTCTGGGCTTTCTGTGCATTCGGGCTCTTATCGTAAAAGGCCAGATGTAGGCGGATCCACACCTCCTTCAGTTGGCCCTTAAAAGAGTTTCTTTGTGTGCACACAGGCTGTAATTCACCTGATTAAACAGCAGGCCGCTGTGTGTGTGTGGGCTTTCTAATCTGAGAGTCACTATTACTGCTGCATGTGGTTTGCTGTTGGTGTTGTGAACAAACCATTACTTAGCAATAATATTAGTTCAGTTTGTGTCGTTCAGCAGAGCTCCTCAAATGTGTGTCATTACGGAGACGTGTGATGTTACACCTGATCAAATGCACTATTTTCACCTGCTCAGCCTATTTGCACCCTCCGTTTCCAGATTTTTTTAAATAGTTGCATCTCAGTGATGAAATATTGTCCTTCTAACAAACCATACGTCAATGGAAAGATTATTTATTCATCTTTCTGATGATGTATTACTTGGGACTATCCCTCATCTCTCTTGCAATGACTGCTGTTGCATACTCAAGTATGTGGAGCTCTGTGATGTTCAGTGGTTGATCTCCAGCAAGTTCTTCTCCAGGGAACTCCCGCTTGGCTCTTTATCCACAGTACTAGCTTTCTCTGGCGTTTGCATTTGCTGTTGGATGCACTTGATGACACTAGCTTTGATCTGTGCTAATTCAGTGTCTGCTAGCCATTTCCTTGCCTCATTGTTTCGTTTCTTCTCTGTGCATTCACCTTGTTCGGGTCCATATCTGGGTGTATATCTGGGTTCTGTTGGTTCCAGATTATGTAGGTCCCTCTTGTCTTGGGTGCTTTCAATGACGTGAGCCCCTTTCACACTGCCATTCCGGCAAATACAGGGGTAAAGTGTTCCTGCAATTGGTCCCTTGTCGCTAGATTGTGAACTTTCACGCTGCCAGTGATTACCCGGTATATGTGCGTGCTTTCACACACAACCCTTGAAGATCCCGTAACGACACGTGACATCAGCGCGTGACGTGTAATGTACGAGTCGAAAACGCTAGGCACGTTATACTTTCACTGAAGCAAGCAAACGGTCTCGACGTCAGCGCGGAAAGTGAGGAACTAACTGATCTCTGCTTCATTACAGTTTGCACATATGTTTTCGTCGCGAATGTTGATCTTCCTTCAAAACACCCGGTAAAAGAGTCGCGCGTCATCACTTCGACACTGAATTAGATCTGGCTTTTGTTCACACATCGCTCGTCCCGGGTCGAACCCCGCAATGTTACTAGGTCGCCGACCCAGGTTCAATTCGGTAATCAATTCCGGGACGTGGTTGCTTTCACACAGAAGGCAACCCGCCAATGTTCCGGAAATATTGCGGGTCTGACGTGCAGTGTGAAAGGGGCAATAGTAGAAGGACCACATCGGGTTGAGAATCTTCGTTCTGATGACAGTCAAGTACTTGCATGTCAGTATTATTCTCCTGATGACCGACACTTCTCACCCTGCTGGACGCGACACCCGTGTCTCCAGTATCACAGGTCTTGTTTACGTCTTTTAGTTAGTTTCTCTTTGAACACGCTTTTAATGTTTCTGTCAATGCCCACTCCATTAGTTCACACTGTAAAGGGCAAGTCTAGCAGCACTACATGGGAGGTGGAGCTTCACAATTTCTTCTTATTATTATTAATAATAATATTATTATTATTGTCATTGTTATTACAAATAACATTATACATGTTATTATTATTAATAAAAATATTCAACAAAAACAATTACTGTTGTAATATTTCACAGTAAAATAAATGCATAATACATTTTAATAATAACAATTATACTAATTCTCTTTTTATATACAATAAAATATTAATATTGTAATATTTAATTTAAAATAAAAATAATTATTTTTATTATTATTGATGTTATTTTTATTACAAAAAAATAAATATTACTATTGTAACATTTCGCTGTATAATAAATATAATAAAATACATTTTTACTTTATAGTACAACAGTGCTAATATTTACAGCGGTCCTAAATTAAAAATTCTGGCAGGCAACAGCCGGTTTATAAGCACTTTTCATTACAAGTTTAGGATTGGTGCGTAGCATTCCCAAAAGCATGTTATAAACCACTAAAAGAACCGAGCTGCACTGAGATGCTAAAAGCACCGGTGGATAATGAGATGCTCACATGTTAATGAACAACACATTATGCTCATGTTCCTGTGGCTCGGTGGTAGAGCATTTCATTAGCAGCGCAAAAGGTTGTGGGTTCAATTCCCAGGGAGCACACATACTGGCAACAAATGTATAGCCTGAACTCGCTTTGGATAAAAGCACATGCTACATGTATAAGTGTAAGTGTTAATAAAAAAACAGGTTAACCATATATATTTACACCGCATGTTCTGCTAAATTTTACTTTTTCTTTCTTTCACACATCTTAAAGCTTGGTGTTACAAAAACTTTTCACAATGGTTAAGAGCTGTCGCATGCACTGCTGCATGTCAAGTGGACCTGTGAATTGCGACAGTTGTGCTACCACAAACATCTTTTAGAAACAAACAGGAAACTCACCGCAGTAGCTTTTAACCAACCGCGTGATGCCTCAGACACCTTCAGAGCATCACTCTCTGTTGTCTCAAAGGTGATGTTCCCCAAAGACAGAATGCCAGCTAGAATGGTCATCATGTCCACCTTTTCCTACAAACCAGAAATGTAAATGTCTATCAGGGTTTCTTCAGGTAACTTTAAGACCAAGTAAAGAACATTTAAGGAAAGGCATACAATATGTCTCGCAACGTCTTGTATTATAAATGCTTTGAAGTTTCAGATCTCCATCATGTTTTGGATCTCCAAATATATATATATATATAAATCTCTCTGCCCAAAACCACAAGAATATAGAAAGAGAAGCAAAACTATAGGTTTTATGATAAATTGATCAATGAATGAAGAAACTTTTGATTAAAACGAGAACAAATATCCGCCAATAGAAAAAAAAAAAAAAACTACTTAATTCAAAGAGAAAATAAAATTTAATTCCCCATATTTGTTTTCATTTTTAAGCACAAACTCACTTCATTTTGATCAATTTCTCAGAAAACAAGACTTCATGTCTTCATTTTGCATTTTCAGTAACTGTATCTTGACTTTAGGAGATTTAAATGTTTGCACTGGAAAACAAATAAAAAATACTAAGGCAAATATTAATGTTTTAAAGTGGATGCACCATTTAATGCCAATTTAAAGGGGTCATATAATGCTCTTTTGCAGTGTTATCTATGCACAAACCGAGAATCATAGATGCATATGCATAGATAGGATCCCTGAAGCTGCAAAGACTAAAGATTCAAATACAAAGAGATATTCTTTATCAAAGTTAAGACTCTGCCACGCCCCCCAAAAATGCCTCGTTTAAACACGCCCCACATATCTACTTGTGTAATGCAACCCAAATGTTGATGCAAAGAAAGACGCAGTGGTTTCAGTAACACAGTTAGTGTTGAAGCAGTCACGTCAGGGAGATGTGTGTGTATCAAGGAGAAAACAAAAGCACTTTATTTGATCTTCCAAAAGTAGATGCCTTTAGGAACCGTTAAGATTACTTACAACAGAACAGCAATGAATTTTATGGACGAGCGTATTGTGAACCTAAGAGAGGAGGTCATTCTGACTTTGCTACGACAGTCTGGCACTTCTGAATCAGCTTCTTTAAGTATCTTGTGTTATAAGTTTAAGTGTTGGCTATTGACTGTCAAATGTAGAGTTTTGCATATCGTGTGTGTGTGTGTGTGTGTGAGAGAGAGAGAGAGACACAGGGTCACACAGTGGAGTCAGCTGTCTTAACCGTCCATGGCTTTTGTTCTGCAAACACATTTGAGCTTCATCACTGTGTCTGTCACGCGATTCTGTTCCCCTTTCAAGCTTGAATTGATGGTTAAACTAAGGACATTATTAATTATCATTACATTTATTTTGAAAGATGAAGCTCACGATTATGCAAAGGGGCGTTACATTTCGGATGAGTGCTTGAGGTGTTCGGCCAATCACAACGCACTGAGTCAGCTGGCCAATCAGAGCAGACTGCGCTTGTCAGAAGGAGGGGCTTTGTAGAAAATTACGCATTTGAGAAAGGCCTTAATTTGTGGAAGGGGCAAATGTTATGTAAGATCTGTGGAAAACCTGGTCTATAAACAAAAACTGAACAAAAACATTACAAATGCTGTTAAGCTTTCTAACTTTATGCTACTGTAGTGTTGTATGAAAAAATTCATACAAAAGCTTTTCAAACCACAGGACACAAACAAAAAGGCTTTGTTCTTACCTGCTCCTCAAATCCCACCATGTCCATGGCGTTACACACTTCAGCATATTTCACACGCCAGGCCTGAACCATGTCTTCTTGCCCAAACCTGCCATTCAAACAACTGACAAGAGCAAAAAGATGTAAGGTTACTGCTAGGTTTCCAGGAATATGATTTATAAGTTTTGATACACAAACAAATGTGCTTTGAAAAGACAAAAGACTATATTTGGTGACTACAGTTGTGTAATGAGTTAAACAGGTAAAAAAAAAAAAAAGCACTATTGTAGCTTGTCAAAGATATAAATATCAAATACATCAAACAGGATATGTATTTGAAATTAAAGACTCGGTACAGTAGTGTAACTGGGATCCAAAAAACAATTTTTTACACCGTGAAAATATGAAGAAAAAGCATATTCTCCTTGGCAGTGGATTCGGAAGACTAAAAAAAACATTTTACCCTCAAAAGGGTTTGAAAAACAGACATAAACAATAATGAGGCTCTTTACCACAAATACAAATAGCTATTAAATATATTATTAAATACTATTAATTCTATATAATACGATTAATGCTATATAACTGTATAAGAGTTCATAATTTTAATTTTTATATATTTTCGTCTCTGACAACCTGTAATAAAGGTGTTATGGTTTTGCTTGATTCTTTAGTATCTTTATTCAGTGTTAATTCTTGGTGAATTGCATAGAAACCAATAGAGTTCAATCTGATTTCGAACTAGGATTATTATAGCTAAATAAAACGAAAACTGAAACTAAAGTTAAAACCATAAAACCATTTTCGTTTCTTGAAATTACGGAAATAAACTTTTATTTCAGCTAGTTGCTAAGGCAATATTTATATTGCCTATTTTAATTTAGTTCCACTTAAATGTAATCAATTCAAATTATAAGGATTATATATAAACAAATTAAAATAATAGACTTCAATATATATAAACAAAAACAAACTACTAAGATGTAAAAAACTTAAAGTTAAAGTTTTTCTAAAATAAAGATGAAAACAGAAAGATCAGAAATATTTAATAGTATGAAATTAAAATGACAGTTTCCAATACTAATTAGGTATGCAGGGTTTTTCCTATATTGAAAATTTTTTGGCAGCCGCCAAAACCATTTTTTGTCCCGTCAAAGCCATATTTGATCTGTAATTGGGTTTTGTGAGTGAAGCAGGCTACTGACGGAGTGACGGAGGACTGCGCGCGCACCTCCCAAAACAGACGAGACATTTATACTTAATGCAACTGTCTTAGACTGAAAACCAGACCATACAACTGATTTAGACGTGGGTGCCAGTGTGATGAGATCTACTAATATCCGTCTGCTTTGGCATGATTGTTTTAGGCCTGTCTGTAACCGATTGATTATTGTGGTTATGGGGTGGCACAAAAAAAAATGTTCGGTTCAACCACACACGGTTCGGCATGCGCTTCAACTTAAATCTGACAAAGCATCTGTAATATCATCTGTAATATGGCTTGCTATAAATGGCACGTAAAAAATAGGGTTCAGCTAATAAATGTTTCTGTTGATGCTTGCGCATTTCAGCTTCCCAGACATTACAAAAACATGAGGAAAAAAAACCCTGGACAAATCATTATATAACAAATCAGTATATCAGTATATAACAAATCATTACTTCTTAGAAGAACATACAGATCTGTAATGAGAAAGTAAGTTTGCTTACCCCATTTAGCAAGAGTGTTTAGTAAAATTTAGCATTAATAAATAGGCCTAAGACAATGTGTAGTAAATAACCTATAAAATCATTTAAAGTTAGACTGGAGTGAGATGAAACTAGATCAAAGCACAAAGCAAGCGATTGCTAGCTAGCTGCTAATTTTCTTACATTTTATAATGGTAAAAAATTCCACTATTACAACTTTTAATGCTACGTTTTTAATGCGACTTTTTAATTGATATGATTATACTAAAATCATTATCAGGTCTATCAAAAAAGGATTTTATCTTTCAAAAACTATGAAAGCCAGTCGTGGAAAATCACACTTTTTTTGCAAAGAGGGCAAGAAAGGATGACAGTGATCATTTTTTCATTAATAAATAGGATAAGAAAAAAAAAAAAAAAAATCACAAACTGTTTCTTTGTATTTATTTTAAATGTAACATTTATTGTCAATATTGGGATCATGTGAGTACTAGGGTACTCTTTGCTGTGTGTGGATGACCATGTCGGTCAGCCACCACCGAAGACCAATTTTGACCCAGGAAAAACCCTGGTATGTTGTTGTACGTAAAATGTAAAAAAAATAAAAATATTTAAACTTTTTTTTACAATATTAGGTTACTATTGTAAAAAAAAAGTTTAAATATTTTTATTAAATAGAATATGTAACTCAAGCCTTGTGTGCTCTTGTGAACTTGTTAAAATCACTGTACCGCACAACCTTGAGTGTTTTCGAATTCGTCTCAACCAATCAGATCTTTGCATCACCTGACAATGTTTTGTATTGACCTTTTACACAATGAATGCCGTATTAAGAAACATGACGTCCGTGCCACAAATAGTTCTGTGGGAGGCGTCGTGTGACACACCTCCAATAAACTGCATGGGTGAGATGCTAATCTATGACATGCATCGTGAACAATGTTGATGATCCGGTTTCAAAAGCTCATGACATCACTGATGACTCACCGGTAGCGTGTTGGGTCCAGGAGGCCGTATATCTCTTTATCCTCCTTCGAGATGCCGGCTAACATGAAGTAGAAGATGTGGAAGTTCTGCTCTCCCTCGTCCTGATGAACCACACGGGATTTCTCCAGGAGGTACTCGTTGATTTTGGCCCCTTTGACTACAAAAACACAGAAACGGAGGTTAAAGTTCAATCAGAGAACACTGAATTGATTTATTGCTCTAGAAACACACCCAGTGAGACTTATATGATCCATTACAGTTAGTGGGAATAGCGTTATCTTTATTGTCTGTGGTAAACAAACCTGAAGAGTTCTGGAAGCGAAGCTGGATGTATTTCCCGAAGCGACTGCTGTTGTCATTCATTACCGTCTGAGCATTTCCAAAGGCCTCGAGAAGTGGATTCACCTATTCAGACACAACCAGACGCAATCATGTTAAGCAGAATCTTAACGTTTTTAACTTTTCTTAAAGCTTTGCTTTTAAACAGCATCCCAGAATGCAATACAAAGCTGGCTGAGATAACTGTGATGTGCTTTGGTCACAACACCAGTTTGTTCACTATCATTTGTTTTCTTATTAAACTTCATTATTTACATTCACACAAATATACATATACATACATATATAGCTATTATACATGTATAAAAAAGTGCCTCCATAAGTATTGGGACAGTAAAGACAAACTTGCTCTGCTTGCATTGTAGTCTAGTAATCTGCAAATATGATTGAAAAAACTAATATGAGACAAAACTACAGAATGTCACATTTTATTATTGGGTCATTCAACACAGAGAGGTTTTACCAGCTAAGAAGATCATCAGTTTTAGAGTTCATCCCACTATCTGATGGGAGCATAAGTATTAAAACAGTTGACTCACAGATCTTTCTAAGTGTCCTGTTGCATTAATTCTTCAGACATTAAAAGCAGGGAATGTGTCAGTTAGTGCATTATCCATTGCTTCTGCATTTTGAGTCTGGTATTCGAGAAAAACACACACAAACCAACATTTACCCTAAACACCCTGCCAGTTCAGTCAACCACTTTATCAGAGGAAAGAAATTGAAAGTCTTAGATTGTCCAAATCAATCTCCAGATTTAATCGGATTGAACATTAATTTCACCAGCTCAAGAGGGGACTAAATACAGAAACTCCCCAAAACAAGCAACATATGGAATTGGCTGAATTAGAGACTGGGAAAAGCATTTCAAAGGATAAGACCAAGACTCTACAGACTTCAATCTTTTACATCTGCTTTAAGTTCAACTCTATACTTATGCTCACATCAATAGTGACATGAACTCTAAAAGTGCAGTCCTTTTTATTTGGGAAAACCAGAAACCGCTAATAATAAAATGTGACATTCTGTAGTTTTGTCTTAGACAATCTTAAATATAAAGATGCTTCAAAAGGTTCTTCAAGCGATGGCAAAGAAGAACCATTTTTGGTTCCATTTTGGAACCATTCAGTCAAAGATTCTTTAAAAGAAACCATCTCTTTCTAACCTTTTTTATAATCTGAAGAACCTTCTTTCTCCACAAAGAAAACAGAAAGGTTCTTTAGATGTTAAAAGTTCTTTAAAGAACCATTTAGACAAAAAGGTTCTTCTACTGCATTGTGAAGCACCTTTTTTTTTTAAGAGTGTATTCAAAACTTAATCTGATTTTAAATATAAACACACATTAATTAACATTTACAAAACAAATAACTAAATATTTATAAGGATCATCATGAATGCTGACTTTCAGCTCATCTACACAAAAACTGGAAATAAATATAAGGTGAATAATGTGCCATGAATTGTTGCTAGAGAGGAACAATCTTTTAAACTGTGCTCAGTCTACTATAATAATTTGTAGATTTATAGCAGAATGTCAACTATTGACTCATTTGTTTTTGTTAATTTTATTGCCCATTTAGACCAATTTTATGAATGCCTTTTGAATAAATGCCATTTGATTTATTAATGACCAATTACAGAGCTAGAAAGAGTAGCCTCTGAACAATAAGGAACTATATTGACAATTTTAGCTTTGAACCAACAAGAAAGAGAGCAAAAAGAAACAGGGAATCTGGACTGCTGAATCTCGTCTTTGTTTGAGGGATCCTAAAACCAGTTATTCCACTTCAGAGGGCAAGAACGAAGGTGCTCACTTCTCTATGCAAACATACTGAACAGTGTGACAGCAGAAAGCTTTCTTCAAGATAACAGTCTCAGAGTTTAAAGCAAATCACACATCGTAGGAACAGGATGTTGAAATGTGTTATACGGAAGTTTAAAAAAAAAGAAAAAAAAGAAAGAAGTCACATGGAGCAAAGGTTGATTCAACTTCATTCGCAAATGGGAGTCAAAGCATCACGTCTTGATTGGGTAATATAACAGCAAGATTTCCCTGAGTCACACCAGTGGGTGAAGCGGTCTGGCTTAAGCAATGCTTTAGAGAGTTTTGGTCACTTCTTAGATTCTCAGATGTCTGGGGGAGTTCAGACAGATATCTGAGAAGTTTAGGAAGTGAACTTGACTCTCTAAAGCAATGCATTAGCATTGCATGACCCCCATTTGCACAGGAAGTTGGCAATCTTTGCTCCAGTTGTTAGAAAATGTTCACACAGTTTTGTAAAGGTTTGGAAACACTTTGGACATGTCAACATCTTGCCTTAACTGACGGTGAGAGTTTGAAGTGGGACTATGTATTTGTCCGACTGATGTCTGACGGATGAAGTGTTCGGGAAAACCGGTTTAAAAACTAGTTTTTGTTACATTTGCAGGGAGTAGTGATGCAGAAAAGACATGCTTCACCTTTAAGAAGTGCTCAAACGTAAATGTTAAATGGAACACCCTTATGTTTTAGTACAAGTATGAACATTTCATGAAACTTCATCAGAAAAACAATACATCTAACAAACAGATGTATACTTTAGTAGAAGTTTGTAAGATTAAAATGTTTATTAGAAATTCAATTAAATGTGTGTTTACTGAAAGTTGTCAAAATAAAAGTCCCACTCACTCAAATTCTACGTCAAATATCAGTAATGGTAATATATTGATCAACCACTAAAACATTTTCCCAATGTTGTGCAAATATTTTTTTTTTTACGTCACAATTATCTCAATGTTCGGCGCATTAACAATATGCAAAAACCTTTAATAGTTTCCAAAATAGTTATAAATGTTCAAATAACGCAAATGTGAAAGTCTAAAGATGAAAGGTTTTAACTTAAAATCTGAGAGTTCCGGTCCTTGATTCTGATTGGTTGAGCCACGTTTGAATCTGTTCTAAATTACTCTACAAACATACACCTTTGTTTACGTTTGTGTGTTGCTTGGCAACCATTTGTTGGAACCAAAACTGTTTCTGAGGAACTACATTGTTTGGTGGAAGAATACCTTTTTATAGAAATAATCTAATAATCTACATTTATAGAACATTAATATAAACATTGTGTTAATGTCTCTATTCCCATTTGAGAAACTGCGCAGCTTAACCTTCCCACAATCAAAACACTAATTTGTTTATAAAAGTAGATCTTTGTAAACATATGCAAAGTCGATCTACTGTTAAACTGCATATGAAACGAAACACTCCAGGTGAAAAAAAATGATACTTTATTTCGAACTCTGCTAAAAAAAACCTTCTGAAAACAAACGACGAACCTACAGCAGCAGAAGTAAAACTGCAGCAATTACAATAAGTAGTAAGAACAACCCATCAGGTGTCAATAAATATTGCTTTTCCAAATAACCAACCATCAGGGGCTTCCAGAAGTGAGCTCGCTCAAAAATGCATTGTCATTTACAACTTTACCAACTTTCTCATTTCATCAGATCTGATGATGACTTTCAGCGTGAACATAACAGCATGGGAAAATGTTTTATGGTATTGGTTACCAGCTATGATTACAGATCTGAGTGGGTCAGATAGTGGAAGATAATACGATGCCAACTGCTATCAAATCATAACACTACACCCAACCAGGAAGTAACAAGCAGAAATAACTTCTACCATGCACATCTGTTCCTCAAACCAACCAGAGACCTCAAATTACAGACAGATGCTAAAAAATACTGCTGTCACACCCGCATATTTTCAGACACCGCTTGAGTATTTTTATACCAAGTTTAAGAGGGACGTATTAAAGAGAAAAAAAACTAACACTAGCTTCTTTTTTCCTTTTGTATTATTTTCCTTTTATTTATTATACAATTAACAAAAGCAAGAAGGCCTCTAACACTAGCTTGCTCTATTTTTTTATTTTATCGGACTTCTTTCTATTTATTATATATAGAATTTTTTTAATCACTTGCTATGTGTGCTATTAAGCTAACAGACTTGCACAAAGGGATAAAAAAAAAAACCTGAGGCTGAATTTTTTTTCCCGGTGGGGAAAGTTTATCTTGCAATAACTGCGGCAACTTGAACATTTGAAAGGATACTTTGACAAAGTTATTGCTTTCTTTTTTATGAATACATGGTTGACCTGAATCATGAAAGCTGTGTCATACACTTGGAAAATTATGAGCTATATCACCACTATCATTGACAGCATGTGACACTCCACTTATCTCATGAGAGGAGACAAAATACAGATACTTGCACAAACAATGCAGTTGTATTTAGAAACATTTTAACTAATTTAGGGCTGTGACTAATTATTATTTTGGTAATCAAGTAATCCGATATTTTTTAGTGATCAATCTAAATGAAAAACATGCTTTAGTATGACTATTTAAATATAAACTAACGATGAGGCAATAATAATTGGCTCAAATAAAATATCAAAACCAAGAAATTACATGATTGTTTTGAACAACACATTTAAAATACATAATGTAATATGCCTATACATAATATAAACAAACATATCAAGTGTTTTTTTGTTGACCCTCTAACTTTAACACTCACTATTCTAATTCGATTCTTTAAAAAATATAACTACCTTTCTAATATTTTTGTATTCTATGTTCTTTTCATTTATTATGCAATTGTATATGTATGTGTGTGTGTATGTGTAAAGACCTCTAACTAGCTTGCTCTATTCTTTTATTTTTTTATTCTATCTGTTTTCTTTTTATTTATTATATTAGTTAAAATCCCATGCTACGTGTACTGTGTTAACCTAACCGAGACTTGTTATAGCACTAATATATCATTGCTCTTTTTGTTGTTTTTGATTGCTTCCACTGTCTTCATCTGTAAGTCGCTTTGGATAAAAGCGTCTGCTAAATGAATAAATGTAAATGTAAATAAATGTAAAATAAGTGTCTTCTAAATGACTAAATGTAAATGCAAAAAACAGCTTGATCTGCTATTTATTATTATTATTATTGAATAATAAGTGGGCGTTCTCATTCTAAAATGCATTTGATTGGATAACTGCAAGACGGGTAATCAATTTTGTTAGGAATTTTACTAGATGAAAAAGGTTTTGCATGCGTATATTTCCTAAATCTTTTAGGTTTACACTAGCATTAAGATGCAGGCTTTCTTTATGTTGTGTAAAAGAGTGGTAAAACTCCCTTTCACTGTACATTCTGATGAAAAGTAAAAGTGATGTACTTCCATAGTATTGTCCTGTTTAACTGTGCTAATGTTATTAAACCTCAAAAAAAATATTGGCCAACCCTGAGCAATCTGTCAAGATGGAGTTTATGATTAAAATAAACAACATAATAATAATAAAAAAAAAACATAATTCAAAGGAAAAACAAGACATTTGTTTTTCTTGTTGTAACCATAAACTCACGTAATTTTGTGCAATTTCTGAGAAAACAACACTTAGAACAAGACTATTAGAAAGAAGAACCAAAATTCTAAGGAAGATATTCACTTTTTTGCAGTGCATGCAACATTTAATGCAATAACTATGAATTTAAGACTTTCTGCTCTAATTTAAGACCCTTTTAAGGCCGTAATTTGTGTAAGGGCAAGTTCCGACTTTTTAAGACCTCAACACTAATAGACACAGACTAAAAGCCACAAAAGTCCAAGTTTGACTTTATGGGCTCTTTAAGCCATTCCCAAAAACACATAACAACAAACAAATTAAACACACCCCATATACACCATTTGAATATCTCAGAAACCACACATGTGACTTTAACACACACACACATGAGGGTGAGGAGCAGTTTCATCTTCCTGTATGCAAATCAAACACCCGACCACTAGAATGCAGCTGCTAAATCATGTTTCATTGCAGTCCTAATCTGTGCAAACCTGGTGGCTGTATTCAAATGCAGACGCATCTGGCGGGCCGTACCTGCAGGATCTGCTGCTCCAGCTGTGAGTTGGCCTTGCACAGCTCCATGATGTGTCTCAGCAGCAGTTTGGTGCTCTCCGTTTTACCCGCGCCGCTCTCACCACTGCGGGACAAATGGATACAACATATCAGACTGTTAGTGTTGTGGTAAAATAAACGCTAGTGTCACGGGACAGGGCCACAGAAGTGAAACTTGGGTGAGTCAAGATACAAGAGAACCAAAACATGTCCAGCTCATATTTAACACCAGAATCAAAAGACTATATCTGGACTTTTTTTTTTTTCATGTCTATTAAATGAACACTGAGTGCATATTTTATATATATATATATTAAGTAAATTATTTTTATATTTTCCTTTTTGTTTCTAATTTTTATTCATTTTATTTGTTATATTATTCTCCAGCTTTAGTTATTGTTTTTTTCAATTTTATTGGTTTTCCTATTTCATTTTAACTTAAAATTTTAATTTTTTTTTTTTTTTACTTCGTTACAGTTTTAGTAATTTTGTATTACATTATTTATTCGTTTTAATTTTTTAAATACGTCTATATAATTTTTTATTAGTTTTCATTTTATTTTTTGTTTTATTTTAGTAAATCAAGATTAAACTAAATGAAACAAACGAATTAAAAAAATTATCAAATTAGTTTTTTGTATATTTAAAGTCACGTTTAGTTTACTTGATTGTCTTGAAATAATGAAAATAGCAACACAATTCAATGTAAAAACAAAATAGGCTTCGTTTTCAATATCCATTCCTATGCAAAATATTAATAATATAATATTGATTATTCTTATTTTACAATACAAAATTGCTTACAGTATGATCCAAAAACTCTTTTAAGAGCTCCAAAGACTAGAACTAATCAATATTTTTCACAAAAAGGTGCATGACTTTTGATCTGATTTCAAAGTCAATTTATATCGTCTTGGGGGCTACAACAACATCAAACATAATAATAATTGATGACACAGGCATACGTTAATGGTTGTGTTGTCTTGCCTTGTCATTGTACACATTAAAAGCATTCTGTCCCAGTTGTCTGGGTGATTATCAGTCTCCCTGCACTGGTACTGCTCTCATTCATGGATGGCTATATGGTTTCTAAGGGTGATCACTGAGCTCTATTGATAGTTTAGATGATCAGACAGTGTCTGTTGCCCAGTGACTGTGAAAGCAAAACCAACTTTTTGTCTTTAGATGGTGTTTCGCACTGCTCCGTCCCTATCAATGCACAGAACAGGTCTGAGAAATTCACAGTGAGGCTCCATATCTGAAAAATACATTAAGGCCGACCTTTCTAATGGTAAAGCAGCAGCGCAGAGTCTCAGCGGAAGGACGCACGGAGGAAAAACCTTAAATATGATACCGCAAAGAGTACAGCTATCAACTACACTATTACATTATGGAGGAATCCAGGAACTAAAATCCATCGGAAACTTTCACAGTTAGTCAGAAACAGACACGGATAGTTTATCAATGCAAACTCAGAATACTTGCATGACTGTTTGAAGACCAATATGATTAACTCTCAGCTAAGTCTCAAAATTTGCCCTCGGTTTCACAGACAAGGGTTAAGCCTAGTCCTAGACTAAAGTGTAAATCTGAACTGTTTTAACTGAAAGAAACTAGCACTGACTGATCTTAAAACACGTCACTGCCTTTGTTTTGTCTTAAAAATGTAGACCAGTAATTCATGTTTATAAATATTATTTAAATGTCCTAATTGAACTATGGGTTAGTCCTGGTTTAGGCAGAAAGCCTTGATCTCAGATTAGGGGTTGAAAACCAAGTTTACACAACTATGAAAGCTTGCTTTCGCCAAAGAATACAATAAAAAAAAAATAATAAAAGTAAAAAAATTCACAATTCTTATTTTTTTCTCGCAATTCTGACAGAAAAAAAGAACTCCGAGTTTTGAGAGAGAAAGAATAATGAGATATTAACTCCGAACTGAGAAATAAAACTCAAAGGATAAACTTGAAGTCCTGAGAAGAAAACTTCCAATTGTGAGAAAGAAATGTAAAAAAATTAGGATCACCTCATAATATCGCAATGAAAAGTCGTAATTGTGAAACAAAACAGCTGCGAGAAAAAAAAAAAAAAAAAAGTATATAAAAATTCACAATTACCTTGTTTATTTTTTTATTCCATGGCAGAAAAATTCGGAATTGTAGGAGAATAAATTAGTAATTCTCATTTGATGTCTTGCAACTTTTTTGAGAAATAAACAATATAAGATAAACATTCATATTAACACACACACACATACATACACATTAAGATGCGATCAGACTATGGATCAGACGCGTGCTCGCGCGGGTTTAGAGACGCGATGCCCCGCGTTTGGCGTGTAATAGCATACATTTTCTGTAAAGATACGAATCAAAACAACTCATCCGTCGAGTAAAACACAAGCGAGATCGGCGTCTATTTCTAGTTGAATTTTGTCGCGAAGCTACTTCCACATTTGTCCGCGACAACGTTGTCATGTGGTTTCTACGTCAGTAAAGGCGGTAACAAAGGGTAACTAACGTCATTGACAGGCGACTGCTGCCCCGTGCCACGGTTTAGAATGGGAATTTTCTCATGATTTACAAGTAGTTGAAAACATTAGAGATATTGTTAGTAATCAGCTGGACAAAATATATAAGACTAGCCTAGTGGTTTTTGGATAATTTACTGCAAATATCTTACAAATTGTACCTTTAAATGAAATAGACAAGAGGACTTTTATCTGATGTCAGAAATATGAGAGAATGCTCGTCTTGTCTCTACGTGTCTCACCGAAAAAAAACAAACATGACTGAACAAGAAATTTCATACTGTACTTAGACGCGTCACCATATGAGCATTAGAAGACCGCTCCAGGAGAAACCACTGGCTTTGATTGTAATACAAACCTGATCACGATACACTGGTTCTTGGGTCCCGTGGACAGACGTCCCATCATGGACTGATACGCCCGGTCCGCCACAGCAAATATATGAGGGGGCAAAGACTTCTTCTCATGGCACTTATAACGCTCAGATACCTGCACAGGAGAGACCAGTTTAATTACGGTTACATGCTTTCTGACCACATACCTTCTTAACAGCCAAAGAAACACATCCTTACCTCTTTTTCATAGATTGAAAGATATTTAAATGGGTTAATAGCCACCAAGATGTCTCCTATATAGGTCTGTAAATATATATAAATTCAGTTAGAAGTCATATCTCAGTGATATAAAGCAGCATTTACATACAGTCAGGGAATAACAACTGTCCCACAGAACAAGAGCTCGTTGTTTAATCATCTCCAGAAAACACCGCTGGTTTTAATTCAGGAGTTTCACAGATTTTATGGTATTATTAGGTGTTTTAACACGTTTTAAGTCACTCACATAGATGAGGTTGTGTGTAAAGCGTCCAGTCAAAACCGCCAGCAAACTTTTCTCGTCCAGCTCGGAGAGATTCGCCAGGTCTTCAGGCAGTTTGTCCTCCATCGTTCGACTCTAAAGTTGTTCGTGAACTTATAAGTGTCAAATCTTATTGTCTCGCATCACAAAATAAAAGCTAGTGTTTATATCCACGCTCCGTCGCGTCCACGCAGCGGTTGACTTGGCTCTCTCTCGCGCGCGCGTGCACACTCTCTCTCTCTACACTTCTTGAGTGTCTCTCTCTCTCCGCCCTCTGCTAATAGACACCCCCGTTAACCCTTTCATCACACTACAACATTTAAAGTGATAGTTCACCCAAAATTAAAATTCTGTCACCGTTTTTAACTTTTATGTGACCCTTGAACACAAAACCAGTCATAAGGGTAATTTTTATTGCCTTCTAGAGATTTATACATCACCTGAAAGCTGAATAAATAAGCTTTCATTGATGTATGGTTTGTGAGTAAAGGACAACATCTGGCTGAGATACAATTATTTTAAAATCTGGAATCTGAGCAAGCAAATAAATATAAATATTGAGAATATCGCGTTCAAAGTTGTCAAAATTAAGTTCTTAGCAATGCATATTACTAATCACGGTAGAACATGTACAAAATATCTTCATGGGTCATGATCTTATTTAATATCCTAATGATTTTTGGTATAAAAGAAAAATCAATAATTTTGACCCATACAATGTATTTTTGGCTATTGCTACACATATTCCACAGCGACTTCAAACTGGTTATCAGGGTCACATATATTGTTACAAACTTATATGACTTTATTTCAACAGAAATGGAGATACTTAGCAGAATGCTGACGCTGCTCATTTCCAAACAATGAAAATGGATGGGGACTGGGGATGTTGATCTTTCGAAAGGTACAAAATGTACCTTTAAAGCAGTAGTTAATATATTAAAGCGCTATATTCCATGTCTGATGAAGCTGTATGATAGCTTTATATGAGAAAAGATTGAAAATCATCTTATTATTGCAGTTCTAATATCTAAAATACTAAAATATTTTCAGTAATTGAAAGAAATCTGGAATTATAGCAAATGTCAATATAAGATGACTAAAACTTAACTTTAAACATATTTATGTATTAAACAGTTTATGGACAATCATGGTGTTCTGTCTTTATAGTGAAATTGGATTAGTAATGTTTAATAATAATAATAATAACAATAACAATAATGTTATTGATATCTAGAAAAGGGTTCATAAAGGAACTGATGAGGGTCATTAATGCACCTTTAAGTGAAGGTTCCAATTAGAACCTTTGCACAGTTGCAATCTCCAGGAACCTCAAAAGGTTCATTTTTGGAACCTTTTCTTCTAAGAGTGTAGCAATGTTGGCTTATAAAATAAATGAAATAAACAGGTTTAAGTTGAGGTACCGGTACTTAAATTACTAAACCTGGAAAAAAAAAAAAGTAAGTTGTGTGTGTGTACCTATATCTATCTATCTATCTATCTATCTATCTATCTATCTATCTATCTATCTATCTATCTATCTATATATATATATATATATATATATATATATATATATATACACACACACACACACACACACACACACACACACACACACACACACATAAATAACAAAATTCCTTTTTTTAAAGCTGTATATTACTAATATATGGCATAATATATACAACAGAAAACACTGCAGTAGTTCAGTTCAAAACAGTTTTGAAGTGAGTCTGTAACCATCATGCATTCTAATTAATGGTGGATCAATGCTGTTATTATTATTTTTTTGTCTCAATGGGAGAATTTTTAATCTTTGGCATTTTATCCACAAGTCACACATCACTATAACATGGCGGATATTATGGACCAGTTCCACTAGTAGTTATGCATTACTGGTTAATGATTCTTATAACCTGGGATGTATTTTATGAAAACAGGTCATCATGGGTAAATTAAACTCTTCCTCCACGATCTAATCAATGAATGTTTGACATCACAGGCCTTCACATGTGACTATTAGAAATAAACAGGCTTAAATTATATCTTAATCAATGAATTTCTTTAATTGCCACCTGCATACACACACACACATATACATTCTTCTGTTTTTAACAATAAATTGGACAAATTATTAGAATATTATAAGACAGTAAATTATCAAATAAATATAACTAAATAGCTATTTTCACTTCTGGTTGAAATAAGATTACGCTCCTTTATTTTGATGTATTCTATTATTTATATTATAAATTTAATATATTATATTATATGTACCACAATATGTTATATATTAAATACATAAAAAAAACAGTAATTTTTTTTGGTCTTTATTATTTTTGGTATTAATACAATCTCTTGTTAAAAACAATATAAAACAGAAAAGTTATGATTCATTTGTTACATCATCATAATAAGTACAGTACATTTGATCAGGTACATCTGTGAAACTCATACATCAGATATCTGCCATCATATATATATATATATATATATATATATATATATAACATAATTAATTTTAATGTATAAGTGCTTTACATTGTTGAACCTTTCTATTCAAACAAAACATTATCACATGCATCATTTAAACCCAGTTGATCTATTACTGTCCAAACATGACTTGTAATGGTACAAAATCACAAATGACATATGTACAGACAAATGTTGTGAACGAAGATCTATTTCATTTCGATATCAGATGCCGGCACTAGCTTTCTTTGTGCTTTCTTGCTTTTCCTATGAATGAAAAGAAACATTTAACATACTTCCTCAGAAAGATCAAGTTTAAACAAGGGGGTATGTAAAGGGGCTTTTTGCTTAAAAAAAAATTTAATCACTTGATACTTACTTTCGGAGCACAAACATCACAATCGCAGAAATGACAGCACCAGCGAACACAATCCCAACCAAAATACCTACAATCAGCCCTGAGAGAGGAAAAAGGCATCATAAAAACATGTTTATGGACTCTTGAATAAGACTTTTTATGCACTGAACAATGAAGCGTGCAGCACAAGCATCAGCAGAGCTTTTAAGAAAAAACTAAACAGGAGCAAAAATGTCAATATGAACATATAAATAGTGAGTGAGTTTACCTGTATCAACAGTCTTCTCATCAGGGTTTGGAAGGTCTGCAGCTCCCAACAGCCGTCCAGACCGTGCTGTAAAACACATCCACACGGTCAGTACAGACTGTCCTCTAGTGGACAACACATGAACACACACTGAACATGCTGCTGGACATTTTAGGAAATGATAGAAAAACCTGAAGGAAATCATCTTATATTTTTACCATTTATAATAGGCGTTTTCTATGTGAATATATTGTTAGCTATAATTTATTCCTGTGATCAAAGCTGAATTTTCAGCATCATAAACCCAGTCTTCAGTGTCACATGATTCTTTAGAAATCATTCAGATATGCTGATTTGCTGCTCAAGAAACTTTTCTGATTATAATCAAGGTTGAAACTCTGATAGGGCCTACTCTTTTTTTTTTTTTTTTTTTTTTAGGATTCTTTAAAGATAAGAAAGTAAAAAAAAAAACAGCATTTAATTGAAATAGATATGTTTGGCAACATTGTAGATGTCTTTACTGTTAAACAATTTAATGTGTCCTTGCGCCACAATGTATCATTTCTTAAAAAAATAAAATAAAATCAATCAATCATCTGAACTGTATCCATTGCCGAAACTCCTTACAAGTACTCCAAGTCATTATCTTCAAAATTGTTTGACTTAAAAAAAAAAAAAAAAAAAAAGCCCCAATTTACTGCCTTATTATTATTATTTAATATTTAGGACATCCTCTTCTTCTTTGTGGTTCTTTGTGTTTATTTAACATTTAAAACGAGGCATTATCTGTTTCATTTTTACTTGCGTCAGTCAAAGTGGAAGAACTTACGAACTGTTTGCTATTTTCAACTGATGGTTTGATTATTAACCCGTGTGCACTCATAAAAAAAGGCACAACAACTGTCACTGGAGAGTTACTCTTTCAAAAAATGCACTTCTGGTACTAATCTGTATATTATAGGCACTAATATTTACTTTTAAAGTATTACATTTAGATTTTTAGTGGGATATTAGATGTACCTTTTAGCTTTCGCACCTTAGGATTGCACAACAGTGACACCATTGTACCTTTTTTCATGAGTTGAGTGGGAATCTTAACTGTTTGGTTTCATGTTATTAACATTAAACTGATTAAATATGGTGAAATGAGACTTGAACTGACCGAGACACATGTTCTTGCAATCCTCTAGAGTATCAAAACGGTTGCCGTTTCCTCGGCAGCCTCCATATAAGAAAGTACGGCAAATTTTCTCTTCATTGTCGTAATAAAACTTGGGAATGATGCCGAAACAGGTGCCTTGGTCCTTTGGCAGAGAACAGACTTTATCTAAAGGACACAAAGGAAAAGCATGAGACATCACATCACTCACTCATGTCAAATCAACAAATGCAGTATTTACTGGTTCATTTACCCTCATCCGGGTACATTTCATCTCCATTGGGTAAACATGCTTTCACACAGGCTTCATCGCTGTTGAAACGGTTGCTGTTGCCGCCTGCGCCTTTATAGAAGAACGGGACGCAGTGCTGTAACTGTGGATCATAGAAATAATTCAACACTCTTGCTTTTCCTTTTCCTTCATCTTTTGGCTCTGTGCACTGTGGGCCTGAAAAAAGACAAAAGACTCATTATTGTCTCATTAAGCATTTTGGACACACCGAAATTGTTTTTAATTTCTAAAGGCTCCTGCTTAAATGCGCTATTGTTTTCATAATAACTTATAAAATATATATTAAAAAGTTGCATTTGAGAGTAAAGTTGATTTAAAATTTTTATTTTTTATATAATAATTAACAATTAAGTTTATTTTAATTGTATTTAATAATTATTTGTACAATAAAGCTGCTTTATTTATTATTTAAATATTTATTTTGTGTTTGATGATAAAGTAGATTTTTAAAAGATTATTTTAATGACAACTATTTTAATATTATTTGTTTGAAAATAGTTAATTTCATTAAAAAAAGATTATTATTTTAATAATTATTATTTGTTCTGTATTTGACTGTTTTTAACTAATTGTTATTATAATAATTTTAATGTTTCTTCTGTGTTTGACAATAAAGTCGATTATTTTATTTTAAAAATTACATATTTTTAATTTTATTAATAATTTAAATATTTGTTCTATCGCCAATAAGATTGATGTTATTTTGTGAAAAAAAACAAATATATATATATATATATATATATATATATATATATATATATATATATATTTTTTTTTTTTTTTTTTTCATTGTAATAAAAATTTAAACATTTTTTTATTACATGTTTTTGTTAAATGTGAGCCAAAATCATCACAATTAAAAGAAACCAATACATAAACTACTTTAGTCTGTGTGTATTGAATTTATTTAATACATGAGTTTCACAATTTGAGTTGAAGTACTGAAATAAATGAACTTTTCCAATTCTAATTTATATCCTCAAACACAGATTATGATCAAAAGTGTGGCTTTGACAAGTGTGTTATAGGTAGTCGCAGAAGAGTCATTTAGGCTATTAAAATAAAACAATTTGCAAATAGATCAGATGCATTACTTTACAATAAACTGTATCTAGCTATATAAGAATGAATGTCTGTCCAAACATTTGAACTGCAGTGGATAAATTGTTAAAAAGGCAGCAGGGATGTCTATTAGATTTATTCTGGATATTATCCAGCATGTATGATAACTTCAGAAATGACGGGTCTGTCAGAACTCACCCTCTGATGAAGCAGAAACGCCTCCGAACCCCAGAAGCACCAGCAGGACACACAGACTCGATCTCCTCATGATGGGATTTTTCGGATTGGACTGGGTTTGGTCCAGTGAAGCTCCAGCAGCTGCTCGTTCTGCACGACTAGCTCAGATCGAGGCCGGCTTGTGTCCTTTAGACCCTCTTATCAGCTCAGTTTTTATGATCAGGGTGTGTTCCTCTCACATTGAGGCCAGTTTCTGCCATAAAACCTGTTGATGACTCCTCTTATGGTCTCATTGCATAGTTTCCAACTGAAATAATCTGACTACTCTCCCAGAAACCTGTTCATGATTGCACATAAAACTGAGAAATCATTCATTTGGGGATGAGGGATGAGGCATTAGGTGAAGTTTGTAATACAATAAACATATTTCATTTGAAAACATTTGATATTTAATTGAAATGAATGGGAAGCATGGTCTCATTTGCCCTTTGTTTCTCCTGCAGACCCAACTCAGAAACACACAAAAAGAAATAAAAGGACAGCTAATGTTCTCAAGACAAACAACAAAAGTCTGATAAATACTGAATTATTATTTTAAATATTCATTTACACAGGATAAACAGCAGAACATTAATTCTGATAAATATTAAATTACCATTTTAATAATATTTTAAACATTGCATTAAAATGTTAATTAATTCTTGAAAATAATAAATAATTTTAATAATTAAATATGAATGTTCAAAGTACTACCACAAAAAAATAATTTTGATATTAGATTAATATTTTAATATTTTTTTAAATACTTAAATAGGCTATTGTAATTAAAATTTGTATTAATTCTGATGAACAATTAATTATTTCTATAATAATTGTAATCATGTTCACAGGACAAAAAAATCTTTAAATTGCTAGGTTGAGAAGGTAATATGATAAACTTTTAAATGTTGTAATTTAAATGGATTTAAATTTTAAACTCTACGCTTATTTAAAACACACATTTAGTCTACGCTTTAGATTTGCACATAATATACCGGTACGGATCTAGAAAAATATTGATGGGGTGGCGAGAAGGGAGCAGGAATTTTTGAGGGGTGGCAACATATGGCAGACCTATATATACTGAATTTAGTCACAGTTATCACAGTTTGATGATAAATAGTATATGTGCACACTACAAAAGGGCACAGGCTATCATTTACAAACTTAATCTCATGCAATCAATGTCTTGCATTTGAAACTGGATTCATATAAGGAATAAGTGACCATACCCCATAAGCACCACCACACTCACTAATGCATACAGTATGCATCGACATGTCATTAAGAGCATTATAAAAGGTTCAGTGTTATCAATATGTCAATTTATTATAAGAAACACAAGATTTTAACAGCCAATGACATTTAATGATGGGGAGACTCAACTGATTTTCTACTGTTTAGTGTTAATCACCATCTAACTCAACCAGTCAAGAGCTACATTTAGCCTTAGATGTTATATGAATATGGTCTCTGAATTTTATTTTGACAGGTTGTCGTAAAGACATTGCCGTTTCTTTCTGTGTATACGATACGAGTGAATGACAATAGTTTTATTAAATGAAATGGTGAAATCTTCTCATAGCTCGCTGACGTGCACATGTGTAGCATACATCATGTATCAATAGTGAAGAGCTGAAAACACCACGCGTGCTTCAGTGTGTGTGTGTGTGTGTGTGTGTGTGTGTGTAGTAGAGCACACATTCCCAGAGACGTGTATACCAACACCTTCAGGGCCGCTGCTGGCCAAATGGGTGCCCATAAGCAGGATTGTATTGTTGTGCCCCCCTTCTTCAAATATGATGATGGAAAAAAACTACTATAGGGGTGAAAAAGGAACTTTAATCAAATAAAAAACTAAATGAATAAATTGTATTATTTACAAATCACAATTGTAGCTCTCGACATTTACCTGTGGCTATAACTTTATTATGACTCTAATTTATTTTATAGTCTCAAGCATTCAGAAATCATGCAAAAGGAAACTAAGTAGTTTTACTATGATAAAAGCATGTTTTATTTTTTTAAGGGTTGTGATATGCAGGTTTTTTTTGAATAAATTATAAAGGCTGTGTCATCTATAGCAAAAAGGTGTCCAAAAATGAAAGATTTAGTGAATATCTGAATTAAATGTTTGGTCAGTAGCCTAAACAAGGATTTGATTGTCCTGGAGTAACAGCAGCAATCACATGGCATTTGTAATAACATGTACATAAATTGTTTATTTTGTATTTGCCTACATCATGTATTTTAACGGTGTTATTATTAACCAATCATTATTGCCTCATTATTTTTTTAATATAATGCATTTTAAGTCATTTTAAAGGCTAGGCTATTGATGGCTTAGGTCTGTTTTTATAGCAACAACAACAACAACAACAAATATTACAGTATATTAATACTTTGTAAATTATTATTTTCAGTAACAAAACCATGGTTAATTTACAGTTAGCATGGCTACAAGAACGATGATTTGTGGTTTTATTGTTAAAACCATGGGTAATTTTCGTAAGGGAACCTGAAAAAAAAACTTTCACTGGAATGTGCCTGAAAGTGATAAACGGGTCTCATTTTTACCAAAATGATTTATACTTTGTTTTAATATATATAAAATATGTATAAGGTGTGCATTGTAGCTGACACCTAAATGAAAACATTACAATTGTTTTATGACTGCAAGTCTTTCTCCTCATATGCTATTGAGCTTCAAATTTGCGTTTGAGCCCATGTGAAAGAGTAGCATAATTTATATATGATTTACAGATTATTTTAATAAATATCAAACATTGAATTAAATTGTGCATTGCAGCTGACACCTACATGAACAATTACAGTTGTTTTTATGACTATAAGTTATAAGTCATTCTCCTCAAATGCTACTGACGTTAGAAAAGTGTATACCAATATCGCATGTAAGCCAACTTGATCTGTTTTTTTTTTTTTACTTTTATTTTTCTTTTCTCTTCGCTGGAATGGATTCATCCATCAATTATGAACATTCAGCCGCAAACATGAGGTGCGAGCAGTGGCGAGCGCTGATGGGAGAACGGAGGAAGTATTATTTTTTTTTTTGGAGCAACTGGGATGGTGCCCCCTCTGGGAGTTTGCGCCCTAGGCAGATTGAGTCAGTTTGGGAGTTCGGAGCGTAATCGCGAATCATTTGAGTCAGTTCTGGAGTTCGTAGCGGGATCGCGAATCATTTGAGTCAGTTCAGGAGTTCGGAGCGGGTTCGCGAATCATTTGAGTCAGTTTGGGGATCGCAAATCATTTGAATCAGTTCAGGAGTTCGGAGCAAGATCACGAATCATTTGAATCAGTTCGGGAGTTCGGAGCGCTTCGCGGATCATTTAAATCAATTCGAGCAGGATCGCGAATCATTTGAGTCAGTTTGGGAGTTCGTAGCGGGATCACGAATCATTGAATCAGTTCGGGAGTTCGTAGCGGGTTCGCGAATCATTTGAGTAAGTTCGGGAGTTCAGAGCGGGTTCTCGAATCATTTGAGTCAGTTTGGGGAACGCAAATCATTTGAATCAGTTCGGGAGTTCGGAGCGGGATCACGAATCATTTGAATCAGTTCGGGAGTTCGGAGCGGCTTCGCGGATCATTTAGATAAATTCTAGCGGGTTCGCGAATCATTTGAGTCAGTTTGGGAGTTCGGAGCGGGATCGCGAATCATTGAATCAGTTCGGGAGTTCGTAGCGGGTTCGCGAATCATTTGAGTCAGTTCGGGAGTTCAAAGCCGGTTCGCGAATCATTTGAGTCAGTTTGGGGATCGCAAATCATTTGAATCAGTTCGGGAGTTTGGAGCGGGATCACGAATCACGAAAGATTTGCGCTCATAAATTTTCAAATTGGCCATAACCTTAATTCGTTGCCAACTGGGGTGAGATCCGCCCCTGCATGTACATACAAAACTGTCTATTGGAATATACCTACACATACAATTGTACATTTGTATATTGTTATTTCTCATTTAATTTTTTTTTCTCTGTTTTTGTTCTGTTGCTGTCATTCTGTTGCACTG
The DNA here is from genome assembly GCF_023724105.1 of Carassius gibelio. Taxonomy (NCBI): domain Eukaryota; kingdom Metazoa; phylum Chordata; class Actinopteri; order Cypriniformes; family Cyprinidae; genus Carassius; species Carassius gibelio. The sequence goes on along the minus strand of NC_068405.1, from coordinate 26,573,581 downwards.
CGGAAGCTTCTGTCATAAAAATAAATTCCAATAAATCTCATTCTGATTCTTCTGATTTGATTCAGATCGGGACTTCACAGCGCAGATCCCGAATCGAATCATTTGAGCGTGAATCGCGAATTATTTGATTGATTTCGGGATTTCGGAATGTGAATAATTTAACTTAGAATGGAACTTCGGAGCGCAGATCGCGAATCGAATCATTTGAGTGTAAATCGAGAATCATTTAATTGATATAGGGCCTTCGGAATGTGAATCATTTAATTGAGATTTAAACAGGATTGGAACTTTGGAGCGCAGATCGCAAAGTGAATCATTTGCACGTGAATCGCGAATCATTTAATTGATATCGGGACTTCGGAATGTGAATCATTTAATTTAGATTGGAACTTCGGAGAGGATTCATGAAAAATTTGTTTCAGATCTGTATTTCAGAGTGTGGATCGCGATTCACTTTATTTTAAACAATACAAAACATCAAACCATTAAGGCAGTACAGATTCGCATATGAATCCGATAAGAACATTAACCATGTTTTTTTTTATATGGTATAAAAAAAGTAAAATACAATTAAATTGCTTTAAGATAATAAAATATTTTTTTCATGTGGTGTCTCATCATAAATATTGGCTGTACTTGGTTGCATGATCTAAAATTCACTATACTAATAGTTTTCTTACCTGAAACAGAAAATGCTTTGCTTAGTCAGGTGTAGTCATAGTATAGTTGAGATATGAGCAATCATAATCCCACAGCTCATTTCTCTGCACAATATTCCCTCATTAGTCGGATGGGTGTCGACACACTGAAGGAATGGGTTCGGTGTATGTTTTGCAACTGAAAGCAAAACAGACCTGTACAGGGAACAGAGTGCTGTGGAAAAACACTCTCGAAGGACGATCCAAGAGTTTTAATGAGACACAGAGGAATAGGAATCATTCTGATGTACCATAACAACAGAACCAGTAAACATCTGCTATCCTTCACGGAACATGAGAGATTATGCATAGATTCATATATCAACGAGTACATATTTATATAAATAACTAGATTCTTATAAAAGCAGCTGTACAAAAAATAAGTAGCAAAAGCATTCTGCAAACATGAAAATTAGGTGATAATATCATCACACTCAGCCATCCAAGATTAATTTTTTTCTTTGTCAGATTTGGAGAAATGTAGCATTGCATCAGTGTCTCATCAATGGATGTTTTTTATCAGCTGTTTGGACTCTCATTCTGACGGCACCCATTCACTACAGAGCATCCATTGATGAGACACTGATGCAATGCTACATTTCTCCAAATCTGATGAAGAAACAAACTCATCCTAATCTTGGATGACCTGAGGTTGTGTAAATGTTCAGCTTTTTTTTTTTTTGGTGAACTATTCCTTTTAAAGACACCCCCAGTCAAAAGTTTGGACACATCTGCTCACTACCACATTATAAAACGATATTAAAACTGTATTAAGTAACTTTTGACTAGTTTGTTGGTTGTTGACCTGAAAAGACACGTTTAAAGCTCTCGCACACAATTGCATAAGAATGTTCTGGCTCTTTTCAGTGTTGGTTTCAGCAGCTCTTGTGAATTCGTTGGAAGCTCCACGTGATTCTCAGCCTTTAAAGTTCTGGAAGATCTCGGCCACCTCCAGCCAGCTCCGGAAACACGCCAGACCCTGGTCCCGGATCTGCTTTCGGCCTTTGTCGGTGATCACCTGACCGTTCTCCTTCACGATGACCAGCTTCGGTAAGGCTGTGATGTTGTATCTCTTCTTGAGTTCGCTGGAAACACAACAAAAAAACACGTCAACATCACAAACACATAAACTTCAGATCACACAACTGACAACAGAGAGTTATGCTTCAAAGCTAGTTCACATTTAACACAATATTTTTTCTGAAACTGCTTTAAATGTGATTTATTTCGAATCAACATAATTTCGACCAAACAGGAGTTTTAAAAGATAATGCCATGAAACAAAATGGTAAAATGCAGTACAAAAAATCTGGTAGCACTTTATTTTACGGTCCTTTACCTTGTGTTACCAGAACTTTCTTAGATAAATACACTGTAAGTGCACTATAAGTACATGTTAGTACACATACTGTAAAATAAATTGCAACCAAAAATCTAGCTAAAAATAATACAGGAAATCAAACCAAAGAGAAATGGTTGGAAATGTAACATGTTTAATGCAATAAATAGTAAAATACAGTAAGGGCTAAAAAAAATAAAGCAAATCAAAGAAACTATTGCTTGATTTAAGATATGTAATGCAATAATAATAAAAAAAAAATAGTACAATACAGTACGAAACCATTAAAAGTTAAAAATAATAAGCCTTGTTTTCCATGCTGTTTTTCAAAAGTATTAACAATAAAATACTTTTTATTAATACTGACTGATATTACAGTATATACATTATAAATAGCAATTTAAAAAAAATGATATATTAGCATACATACACTTAAAATCTTGATTAAAGGGTTCAATGCTGTTTTTCAAAAGATAAATAGAAAACATGTTTATATATATATATATATATATATATATATATATATAGGTAACCATAAATATATAGTAATATATTGCAATTTATGCATGTAAAATGTATACATATTTTAAATTAAAAAAAAAAGTTGAATGCAATAAATATTTAAATATGGTTCCATAAAAAAAGGGAAAAAAAGGAAGTCAAAGGAACCATAATATTTTTTAAATATAAAATGCAAATTCAAAATAATAATAAAGTCATGCATTCCATGCCATTTAAATAGAAAATAGAATAACAAAAAAAAATAATATATATTTTAATTTATATCAACTGATATTACAATTTGAATAATAGCAATTTATATATATATATATATATATATATATATATATATATATATATATATATATATATACATACACACACACACACAAATACTATAAAATATTATATTATAAATATATCTACAGAGAGTTGTTAGATCTATCAAGTCTAATTTTCAGTGTTTCAATCTATTCTGAAATCCTAAAAGCAATGTAAAATAATTGAACAAGATTTAGCAAACATGTAGACGGAGATCAACAGCTTTTGCCCAATGAATTTTAACTAGCATTGATTACATTTTATAATTACAAAATAATTTGTGCATAACATATTTTAGACTTCAGCATAATTAGAGCTATTTATTTTATATTCTATAGTCATTAATTATTAAATAAACTTGTTTAACCCAAAGACTTTTCCAGGCTTGAAATTCACATTTTGCTATTCCCATATTACCATAATCTGATTAATGCAATAATGTGAAAATACACAGATTGTCTATATATAACATAATCCTCCAACTGTGTGTGTGTGTGTGTGTGTGTGTGTTAAACCTCTTATCAGGGACAGACTGAACGCTGTAATGAAAGGTTACTGTGGCAGATGCACTATAACTGATGCATGCATGCATTCAAACGCAATGCAACTCACTGTTTGTATGGATCCGTCCAGGGCAGAGCCAGCCAGTCCCCGTGCATGTCATGATAATACTCCACCATGTCTTCTGTGCATTTATCCGAGGATATGAAGACGATCTCAAACTGGGCAGGAGGCTCGCTCTCCTCCACCAGCTCGGTGTAGAAATCACACAGCAGCGGGGTGAAGTCTCGACACGGAGGACACCATCCAGCCGAGAAATACAGCCCCACCACTTTATTCCGGAGTGCTTGCTCTGGATCCACCAGATCTCCTTCTTTATTCACAAGAGTCCGGCCTGAAAACACCTCGACCATCGCTCAGGAGTTTCTGTCCACCTGGATAAAGTGCCTAACTCACAGTTCAAGTCTCAAAAAGTATTGAAAACACCTCTACTCAATGTTCTCTGCGCACTCCAGCGAGTCCTTTACTCTTATTTACAAAGCGCTTCCTATTTTGGTGAGTTCGGCTCATGAATATTAATGACGTACCGTGACGTTCGACTACTGATTGGCTGACAGCGGCGCGTGACTGCAGACGCTGGTCAGATGAATATAAATTAGGTAAATAGAAGACCGCAAGAAAAAAATAAAAATAATTATGAGCAACTTCTATGCCTTTCACCAAATCACTCACCGTAAGTAAAATATGTTTCTCCCCCAGCATTCATTTTTTTTGTATTGTATTGTTACTGTACAGATTATGTAATTTTGTACAATAAAAAAAAATAAAAACAAGGACCAGAGTGCTAATCTTAATCAGCCATCATGGTAAAATAATGTATTTATCAATGTTTAACAATGTAAAAAAGAGTAGATGCTGAGGGAAGGTTGCCTAGAAACGTAAACGCTACATAATTAATATTCATTAGATAAGGGTATGATTCGTCTGCTCTGTGTGATTGACAGCGGAGTCAACCAATCAAGATTTAGAGAGCGGTAAGTAGAATAAAATTCCTCATTATTGAAAAAAAGTTTTACCAATTCTAAAAAATCGAATTACCCTTAAAAATATTATTTAAAGTAGAAAGAAGTTAAGTAGCCAACAGAAACTAAATTGAATGTGGTGTTGAGCAGAAGCCTGGATTCAACATTAACAATAATCTCAGGTAATGTTAATTATTAATATCATCCATCACCTTAATACAATGTTGGAGTTTTGAAACATTTCTTTAACTATTTGAATAGACCTTGTATTTTCCAATAATTTTTTTTAAGGATAATATAATCTAGAGACTTTACATTTACAATTGTTGAAGTGCAAACTAAATGTAAAAATTAGAAATCATAAAAAAAAAAAAAATAATAATAATTTAGCTTGAATACTTTTTCTTAATTTTTGGCATAAAGAGACATTCAGATAAAGATTCAGACAGACATTCACATGAACTTTTTTTAATCTTATAAGGATAGACTTACATTATAATTATAAAAATTACTTAATGAATTAAGTAACAGGTTTTAAAATGTGTTTATACTTAAATGAAAATAAAATGAAATATCTACATGTAAAAAAAGAAAGAAAAAAACAGATTCGGTACAATAGAAGCCATTTACCTCAACGTGAAAGAACATGAAATTTGAACTATACATGTATCTGCAACAATCATCAAATTGCACTGTATTTTTGTCATCTTTTCTCTTTTTTTTATACAAAGTAATTAAAGAGCAACAGCATCTTAAAGGGACCATACGTTCAATTATCTCCACGTAGTTTAAAGTGTGCGTATGCTCTTATTCTATATCTACACGCTTGAGTTAGATATGCAATATTCAATACACGCACACATTAGCCCGCTTAACATATGTGAATTCGTCCCGATTTTGTCGCGTAAGGCCGGTTTCTTCATTAAATATGGCACTCTTCATAGAAACGTAGTAAGTTTGTCCTGTAGCAGAACTGTGTCAAAAGTATATGATCCCTCAAATGCTGTTTTTAACACTGGTTATGCCTCGGATTGGCACGCCACACAACACCAGTGTGTTTGTTCTTATAGAGCATAGCAGAAAATAAAATACTTAGTTTAACGTTTGTTTGTTTTTTGTTTTTTTTTTACTTAGAATTGGATTGAAAAACCAGAACAAAAACGTCACAATTATCAACACAATAAACGGAAACTTTCATTTAGGGAACGAATAGCCGAAATAAAAAAAAATGAAAAAAGACACATGCATCACACTAACGTACGATAACACCTCTACTCGTATCATGCAAAAAGAACGGTCTAGTTTTCGTCGATTTTTTTCCTTTTTGAAATTTCCCACTCGACCTGACATCAAAACACAGTACAATATTACAGTAGGAACATGTAGAAGGCCAATCCCATGAGTATGTCTTTCTGAGGGGGATCCGTTTGCATATTGACCTGTCTGTTGTCCACTGGATAAGACGACTCTAGCGACGGGGAGATCATGTGGCCGTGGTGAGGGACGCCTCGCAGAAGTCACCTAGCTCTTGTTTGGAAAGGAAAAGTAGATCAACGGTCCCAGGACGAAGCTTGACCTCTGCGTTTGGGCCGCTGCTTTATTTGGTAGGCCCGAGTGGGTCGCCCGCATTCAGGTTTCAAGGGCAAAACATGGAGAATCACGAAGGTGAATGCACTGCTTATGAAAAAAAAATCATCAGGAAATGTCCAGCTCACATTTCACCCCAAAATCATAAGAAAAACTATATGCATATATTGTTTTATGAAGATTTTAATTTTTTGGATATATAATATTATATGTGAATCTTTTAACGTCTAATCATCATTTTTTTTAAGAATTAACAATTCGTATATATGTGTGTGTGTATGTGTATATATATATATATATATATATATATATATATATATATATATATATATATATATATATATATATATATATATATATATATAAGTGCTATCAAATGATTAATCATGATTAAATCGCATCCAAAATACGGTTTTTTAAATATAATGTGTGTACACTATGTATATTTATTATGTGTACATAAATACAAACACATGCATTTATATATTTAAGAAAAAAACGTTTACATATTAAATATATTTATATATAACAGAAACTAAGAATATAAATATATAAATGTAAATGCATGTAAATATTTTTTTAAATACATGCTTTGTGTGTGTGTGTATTTATATATACTTAATAGATACACAAAGCACACATAAATATATTATGTAAACAAAAACATTTATTTTGGATGTGATTTGAATCACGATTAATCGTTTGACAGCACTTGAATATAAATATATAGTTTTTTTTATTGATGGCAGTTCACACATTTTTTCTCCCTTTTATTAGCCAATGAACATGTTTAAACTCCCTATGGTCATTACTGTAAATATAAGTAAAATAATGCATTAATTAATTAAAGAAAGATTTAGATTTTTGGTGATTAATAAAAATGTGTGCCTGGACAGGATTTTTACAGTATTACATGTTGCTTCGCACTAATGTATTTTTGCATTAGGCAATGACAAATTAAAGAATAATGTGCTTAAATGTTTTGGAAGTAAATACTTTTTCCATTTGATTTTGGAGCAAAATCTGACCTGTGCATTTCTTCGTGTCACCCTTCTAGTGTTGTGCATTGAATGCAGTAGACAGCGGCTGGAGAACAAGAGAAATGCTTCGTGCAAGTGTGAAAACAGGAACGGTGTGACCGTAAGCAGCACAAAATAATGCAAAACAAATGCATCTGCAAAGACTTCTTCAAACTATGTAACATTCCTCGGAGGGGGCCTTCAGGTCATTTCGTACAAGTCTACTTGGGAACACACAAACCTTCAGACAAAACACACACACACACACACGTAAAAAAAATAAAACAGTTAAGTCAATATCGAGGCACAGACGTTTAGGCTCGCAGAGAGGCAAAGCGACAGAGAAATCTCCCCAAGGCTTATGGAAGAAAAACAACGTAAAAGTCACGGGTTACTGCAAAGAAATTCCTAAATACTTTCTTCATTACTGCATCAGCGTTTTCTAACCGGTACGGGATTAAACACTTTGTGCGATTAGTATTGTGTAACATCTCTAAATACTTCAGGGCATTGGGTAACCGTATGATTTTAGGGCTAAAGAGCATGAGACAAAAAACCCATTAATCTACACCAAGAGAAAATGTCCACACTATGCGATGTGATACAATTAGTGGGCATTTTAAGAAGCCCATTACGTAAACTATGTGAAATGAACGTTATATCAACGTTACATCAATGTTAAATCAACGCTCCAAATATGAAATGCAAAAACGTTTCATTAATTGAAAACAAACGGGAGTAAAACAACTCTAAATTTAGTGCTTAAAATAATAAAAGCTGCATTAGAGTTTACTCGTGGTAATGATACATACTGTATATATATATGCATAATAAAAAAAGAAAAAAAAAATACATAAAAACAAAACGGTATGGTTTCACGCCACAAATGCCTACGTTTCAGTGACAGCAGAGCTCTTCTGCGAGAACCAGAAGACGGAGGGATAGAACGTGAAACATCTGGCAACCAACTCGAAGACATCAAGGACAGAAAGATGTCTTATTTACAGACGTCATCTCACGCCCTCCACCTCCTGGCACTTTTACATGGTTTAGGATGTCCCGAACGCTCCCCATTCCTCAAGGACCGCCGCATTTCTCACGTCTGAAATGATAAAGGCCTTGCTCGTTTCATTTTCACCGTTTCCCCAGGACCGGCGAACGCCCCAAACTTGAATTTTTTAACCCAAGACGGAGCTGTAACAGTCCAACAGATGAACACTTTAACAGCCCAGAACGGCCAGATGGGATTTTCCCGACGAACGTTTTCGGAACAACTAACAGGAATGGGAAATGCTCGAGACGAACTTCTGAAATATGAAGCTACGTGTGTATGTCGGGGGATGGGATGTCCGTTCATCCATCAACGATAAGAGACACTTGACTAGCGGTAATCCACCGAAATATCCAGCGTTACATTTCCAAAGATGTTATGAGAAACGTTCCGAGAGAACTTTTGGAAAAAATGTTTGTGTGGATAACATGGTTAGGTGAAACTCCTCCCCCTCTCCTCGTGTCGCCACCTTACGATGTTTTCACCAGGTCATAAACGTAAATGTGAAAGTCGTCATCAAACTTGATGAAGTAGACGGAGGGCTTGGCCTCCACCTGATGGATAACCATCCCAGTTCGTTTAGAGCCATCCTCTTTGGCGTATTCCACCTGCTTCCCCACGAGGCTGTCCACCACCTCTCCGGGCTCACGCTCCGCCGGGGGCGAGTCGTCTGAAACACACGCCAACCATCATTAGTAGAGACAGAGACAGATGATAAAAACGTCTCATTTAACTGAAGCTCCCATAACACACCAAAAATAAATAAAAAAACAGCAGATTGTAACTCCATTTTCTTTTCAGAAAAAAAAAAACTACCAAAAGCCTTGTCAGTAAGTAATCTCTCTTTTTTTTTGCCATTGTTTTTCTGTTAAATTCACAAATTGAATGAAGGCTTGATCCTGAAAAGGGATGGTAGCAGGTTGCACCCAAAAGCGTTTCCTTGGTTACCAGTTGTAAACAAAGCACTTGTGAACACTGTGGCAGGTGGAGCTTAAAGCGTTTCCTTGGTTACAGTTGTAAACAAAGCACTTAAGTGTTTCCTTGGTTACGGTTGTAAACAAAGCACTTAAGCGTTTCCTTGGTTACAGTTGTAAACAAAGCACTTTAGCGTTTCCTTGGTTACAGTTGTAAACAAAGCACTTTAGCGTTTCCTTGGTTACAGTTGTAAACAAAGCACTTTAAGGTTTCCTTGGTTACAGTTGTAAACAAAGCACTTATGAACACTGCAGCAGGTGGAGTGTAAAGCGTTTCCTTGGTTACAGCTGTAAACAAAGCAGCGCTGCACTTATGAACTTAAATATACATTATATAGAGATAAGATGAAAATAATAAATACCATCTAAACATTTCTAATGACAGTAAGTTCCCCTCAGACACATTCATATAAACTCCTGCCCTTAACTGAATCACGATTTGTTTTGCATCCCAACCGATATGAATCGTCACATATTTGAATCGATTCTCAACTGGCTCTGGGTTAATCGTTACATCCCTATTCATTTGTCATAGACATTATGCGGCCCCTCACTTGGTGTGAAACACTTGATGTGGCCCTCAAAAAACTTGCCCGCCCCCGACTTAAGACATTTTAACCAGTCGGATGTAGAGAGCAGATAGCATTTAGACTCTGAAGACACTCACTGGAGTCTGGCATGATCCTCAGATCTCCGTCTTTATAGTCATCAAGCAGCTGATACATGTAGAGCACCGGGTCTTTCTCGTACGTGATGTAGAACCATGTGTTCATGATGGGCGCCCGGGCCAGAACCATTCCCCTCCACTCGTTCTTAGTGCCATCCTCTGTCTCGAACATGTGCTCCACGGCTTTCCCGATCATGGTGTCTGCCAGGTGAGCGTCACTGATGCGCGTCGAGGCTGAAAAACACATGATTGCATTATTTTCACAGTCAGCTCTAAAATACAAGCAAAAAAATATATGCTTCACCTAATATTAACACCGAAAATTATAATGATTAAATTCATAAATGTTATATTTATTGAGCAATGAATGACACATTTTAAAAATATTATTACAATTTAAAATGTTTATATACACACACATTCAGCCCTAAAACACAATCAGAAAAATTATGCTTCACCTAATATTTAACTCTGAAAATTACAATTCATTTAATAAGTGCAACAAAAAAAAACAATAATAATAATAATAATAGAAATAATAATAATAAAAATAATAATAATAACAACAACAACAACATTCATATTCACACATTCAGCCCCATTTGAAAATTATCATTTATATTGAAATTATAAATGTAATATTAAGTATGAGCAATATGAGTGCACCATTTAAAAAATATTAATACAATACTACAACTACTGTACTACTAGGGCTGTCAAAAAATAAAAAAATATAATTTCGAATATTCATTGAATTTAACATAAAATTCCACATTTAAATGCAAAAATGTCAAAGTTTAATTTTAGGTGTGTAGATGTAAGTGTCGTTGCATTTTAATATTTTTACATACATGACACTGTTTTGTTTCTAATTGTTTAAGGTTTTTATTTTAATTATATATGGTTTATAAACATTAATTTAAACATGCACTTTTTTCAAAGATAGTCATGCTTTTTTTTCTTTGTAATATTTTGCTCTGCTCATCGCTGCATTAACAATCACTAATGATGCAGCTCTATTAAACTAGTTTGCACTCTTCTTTCTAGGTCTGCTGTCAGTGAATGAAGTAAAGCAGGTACCGAGTCTGTCTGGCAGGACCTCCAGTCCCTGCACGCGCTCATCTTTATGCAGCTCCAGGCCGTAGACGCAGTCGAAGCCGTCGTATTTGATCAGGTAGAGCGAGGGGTTGACGGGCACCTGGTCTAAAACTGTGCCTTTCCACTGCGACGCTGTGCCGCTGCCCTCCTTCCAGATGTGCTGGATACGACAGCCCACGATGTTCCTCCGCGGCTGAGCCACTGCTTTGGTGGGGCCTACGCTGCTTTTGTGTTTCCTGTCAGATCATCAACATTAGCATTAACATCGCTCTGAAATTACAGCATTTACATTCCCCAGACGCTCAATTCTGAATCAGTTTCAAGGTGAAAGGCATCATTTCAACAAAACAACACTTGATCTGTAAGGTATTGGTTGAGATAGTCGTACAGATCTCATCCTATACAAAAAGAAAATATTTTCACATTTAAAACTGAATAATTGCACACTTTAGCTTTGAACAAAATACATTTTATGCAACATTCAACGTTATAAATGTATAATTATGATAAGTATTAAGTAAAAAAAAAAAAAAAGTTATATTTGTTATCAATATGAGGTTAATATTTAAAAAATATTAAAATAATAATAATAATTTATTTTTTTTAAATATAATTTTTACATGATATAATAATTCATATTTATAAATTCAGCTCTGAAACAAGCATCTAGAAAACTCATCATTATTATCATCATTAAATACATAAATATTACAATCAATAGGAATTAAACATTAAAAAAATATTAATATATCATAATAAATATAATGTATTCAAATGTTCAATCCTGCTACACAAATGAAATGCAGAAATATATTTATAAAATATATAAAATTCAACTAATGATACATTTTGTTTATTTGTAATTGTATCTGAATTGTAATTAATGATTAATATGGACAAAACATTTAAAAACTTTTTACATAAAAGTAATACATTTTTGTACACTCAGCCATAAAACATGCAACAAAAAAGTGCTTTTCTTTGACATTTAAATCTGATAATTATTTTTAAAAATATTATTACAATCAATATAAACTAAACAATTTAATTCATATTTTCATGAGCAATACCCATTCAAATAAAAAAATACACAAATCATCTTAAAATTTAACTATGGGTCAGAAGTGTTATTTATTGAATTTATTACAATCAATCAATGTATGAAAAAAGCATTTAATAATATTAATATAACGTAATAGAATTATAATTATTATAATTATATATATTATACTTAAATTCTCACACAAAAGTTATTTACTTAATATTCAACTCTAAAAATTATAACCATTATATGCGTAAATATTTATAATGATTGCTTTGAGTGTAGCTTTTAAAAAATATAATTCACACACTAAAACAAGAAGATAAAATGATTAAAGGGGTCATCGGATGCCCATTTTCCAAAAGCTGAAAAAAAAATATATATATATTTTTACCCTGTCAAAGACAGCTTTGTTTTTATCAAGCCGTTTGGTTGGATGTTCCTTTAAATGCTAATGAGCTCTGCTGACCCCGCCCCCTCGTCTGTGAGGTGAGCAGTTTTCTGAGAGGCATGACCTTTTTACGAGACACTTCCTAACATTTAAAGTGATGAGCATAATATAATGTCGAATAATTATCAAGATTCCCACATTCAGCCCTAAAACACAATCAAAAGAAAACTTACTTATGAGAGTTCTTTTTCTTCATCATATTTGCAGAGACACCAGCATGCCCTTCAATCAGACACAGCAAACACGGTTATTATTAAAAAGACATTTGAGAGGATGATCTTCAGAAGGTTCCTCACTCTGACCTGCATCAGCTCTGGATCTCTGGGCCGCGTTCTTCCCGAATGGGGTCTTCATTCATCTGTGTGTGGAGGAGCAGCCCGGCTGCCGCACTAGGGTCAAAATATCCTCTGCTCTTTCTGATGAATGAAAGAGTTTCAGGGGAGAGGGGATTCAACCTCGGAGAAGAGATGCTGGCATGTAACGTGCTCTGCTGATGCCCGTCTGACGGGTCGGCCTCTCAGGGCCCGCACAGATGGGTACTGATCCAGACCTCCCTCAGAAGGGCTCCAGCAACCTAAAAAATACAAGAACACTCTGGGAATGTAAACGGTCACATGTTAACTCAAAGAGAGTGAAGAAGCTCCACGTCAATGAGCCACAATATATAGCTGAGAAAAACTTTATATGAATAAATATTAAGTTGGATCCTAAAACGTAAAAAACAACAACATGGAAAATGGGGTTAAATGTGGCTATGTTGACACTGAATGGATAGTTTACCCAAATAATTTTCCCAGTCTTCATCGATTAGTTAATTTCGAAGAACCTTCATGTTAATGAGCCACAAAGCACTTTGTAGATGAGAATATCAACAAACAAGACAAATGTGTCCCTGGAGCACAAAAGCAGTCTGAAGTCTCTGGGGTATATTTTGTAGCAATAGCCAAAAATACATGGTATACGTCAAAATTATTGATTTTTATTTTATCATTAGGATATTAAGTAAAGATCATGTTCCAATCACTACATTTTGTAAATTTCCTACCGTAAATATATCTTAATTTATGATTAGTAATATGCATTTCTAAAAACTTCATCTGAACAACTTTAAAGATGATTTATTCAGCTTTCAGATGATTTATGAATCTCAATTTTGAAAAATTTACCCTGATGACTTGTTTTGCACTCCAGGTTCACATTTGTATTTTTTCGTCCATGCAATGGAAGTCAATGGAAATTCAAACCATGTGCTAGCCAACATTCTTCAAAATATCTTCTTTTATATTCCACAGGACAAAGAAAGTCAATCAGGTTTGGAACGGTGTGAAGGTGAGTAAACAATGACAGAAAATTCACTATTCCTGTGAAATATATATATATATATATATATATATATATATATATATATAAAAATTTAACCTTGAAAAGCTGAAACGTAAAAAAAACCCCATAGTAAATAGGCTTATATGTGACCGTTGATAAATTCAACAACAATTGCACCCATCTGATGTCCCAACACTCAAAATACCAAAGAAAGCAGAGCAGATGAGCCATAGCATGAGACTTGCATTAATTCAGGAAGCCAAGCAGACACCGTTATACAACTCAACAGGAGCTCGGCTTCCTTACACCACGTCAGCAAACTCATTTATTCTGTCAGACCATCATGTTTTATAAAACAGTCCATTGCACACGAACATGACCTAGTGCAATCCAACAGCAATATTTTTTTAAATGTGTAAAATGCATAAAAATACACCAGAACATGCATTTATTGCTATTTTCCAACAAGACAAGACACAAATAACACTGCTTCCATTTTCAATCTGACAGTCTTTAGCTGCCATGAAAATAATGAGCTAGACAGGAACATTAACTCAAGGTCAGTCCTCCTTTAAGACATCCTGCCATGTTACTTTTAGATGAAGGTGTTGAGATGATGCCAAAGTTATTAAAACACTTGACCTGAGTCTTTTTGCAATGTTTTGTCCTTGAAATATTTAAAATATCCCTTAAGCATGTTGTAAACCAACTCTTATTTCAGTTTCTGCTGTTATAGTTTTCACAACATTGGGTGAAATCGACAAGAACACAAAAGACATTTCAGCCCAACATACAATAATTAAATTTAGTTTTACAAAAAAAAAAAAAGTGTAAAACTGCAGTAATTTTCTGCAAGAAAAATATTTCTTATTTTCTGAGGTGAAACTAGACCCAGAAAGGTTTGGCCTACACATTTCCCAGGCTAATAAATTGTGGTTGAAGATAACTATATTTTACATAAACCTACACTCAAGATAATGGATCTCCAATGCTGTTAAAATCGCGGCTATAACTGAACTCGATGGTGTTGTTAAAGACCTGCACATGGATGATGGAGCAATTCTGTATATGCAATAAATGCATTTACCAGTGTATGAGAATCGAATATATTTCGAGGCAAAAGTACTGAGCTGTATCAAAAGTTGGCCAGTGGGTGCTATAATGACAATGTCTGACAGTCACTGAATGCAATTAAAACCTGGGAATTTACAGCTCAATGATGCAGAAAAAATAGTGTTGTTGAACAGTATTCAAAACGTGGAGCCGACCAATTGAATCCAAGGAAAGGATATAGTTTTAGAGCCATAACCACCATATGTTAAGAGTCCAGGAGGACAAGATATACAAATAAATTTGTACATTCATTACACATCTAGGTTACATTAAATAAGATTATGCTTTGCTTTGTTTGGAGTGGTTGGTCCACAAAAATAGTATAATTCATAAGCTAAAGGCAGGTTTATATCAAGTTTCTCTGCTGTAATCTCTTCTTTACAAGCCTAATTGATCAATTAATCCTCCAGAGGTGCCCTACAAAACTCTTGAGCAGACTCATGAAATACAAATCAACTGCCGCCTTCCAAATAAACCCCAGATTAAATCATGTCCCTGGTTTTAGTGAAAATTACCAAATTTACACATGAAAAAGAACCTAGATGTGTACAAAAGCATAATTTTTGAAGAAAATCGGCATTAGGGAGACATACCAGCTAACATAGAGGACTAATGTACGAATTACATTGCATACAGACAATATTTAGCCATTTAACGATCAAAACAATACAGAAAAGAGCAATAAGCGCGCTTTTTGTGCACAGGGAATCACAATTTGTCATTAGAAACATTCAAATCTGTCTGGCTAACCGACTCCACCTCGCTAGTTCTCTTCAATTAACGCTACATATTCACCTCAAACACAGCCAGGTATATTATCCTAAATACTTCGACTGCATACAAACCATCCAAGAGGTTAAGAAAGCCATAAAAGAGCATTACATGATAAAAGTGTGTGGCTAAACGAGGTGCAATAGCTCCTAGCTCGACTCAGCTCAACGGTTTCAGCCGCCATTTTGGCTCAAGCGCTTATTTACGATCCCGCAGTAGAAACAAAGGAAGCACAAGAAACACATTTTCAACAGAAACGTCTGGATCAAGCGTCGCCCCGAAACCCCCTTCACTCCCTCCACTGCAGCTCTGAGCTCAATCATGTCGCATTTCGCTTTTTATTCAAGTGCAATGCATAAATGTGGCATTTGTGGCATGGATGCTCGCTTACCCCGGGTTTATTTTAGAAATTCACGCATATTGCGGCATAAAGATATTTCCACTCCAGCTCTGCCTCACTGTATGTTCAATGAGCAGCGTTTGATGAGCGCAGGCGGCCCCGAGTGCGGCCGAGCTCTTGCCCTCCCCTTCTCTACTGCCATATAGTGCTCCGCTGCCTGGCGCCGATGGCGCTGTGCGCGAAGCCTTCCTGCCAAATAGTGCGCCGTCAACCGTTTCCCATCGGCTTTCTTCGGCCACGTTCGGCGCTGTTGGACGATGATGTGTGCGCATGCGCAAGCACTGCGACACGAGTTTAGGAGACATGACTGTCCCCCTCAAAAACCCACTGACAATAAAGTCTGTAATTTGAAGGTCTGCACGGTGCTATACTTAACATGGAAATTACTTTATGAATTCACCAATAGCCTACGCAATCTGTTTTAAATTAAATTAAATTAAATTAAATTAAATTAATGCATTTAGCAGACGCTTTTATCCAAAGCGACACACTGCATTCAGGCTAACAATTTTTCCTAACATTTGTTCCCTGGGATATATAGCATATATTAAATATATACATGAGTGTATATATGTATAGGCGAGTATATATATATGTATCAGAATGGGGAAGAAAGTGGATAGCGGATTTAAGTGACTTTGAACATGGAATGGTTGTTGGTGCCAGGTGGTCTGATCTGTGTATTTCAAAAACTGCTGATCTGCTGGGATTTTCACACACAACCATCTCTAGGGTTTACAGAGAATGGTCTGAAAAAGAGAAAATATCAATTGAGGGGCAGTTGTGTGGACAAAAACGCTTTGTTGATGTCAGAGGAGAATGGGCAGACTGGTTAGAGATGATAGACAGGCAACAGTAACTAAGACCACATCAGGTGCTGCTCCTGTCAGATAAGAACAGGAAACAGAGGCTACAATTCACACAGTCTCACCAAAATTGCACAATAGAAGATTGGAAAAACGTTGCCTGGTCTGATGAGTCTTGATTTCTGCTGCGCCATTCAGATGGTAGGGTCAGAATTTGGTGTAAAGAACATGAAAGCATGCCTGCCTTGTCTTAATGGTTCAGTCTGCTGGTGCACGGTGGTGTGATGCTTTTCTTGGGACACCTGGGCCTCTTTAATTGAGCATGGTTTAAATACCAGAGCCAATCTGAGAATTGTTGCTAAACCATGTCCATCCCTTTATGACTACAGTGAACCCATCCTATTATAGATACTTCCAGCAGGATAATACACCATGTCACAAAGCTCAAATCATCTCAGACTGGTTTCTTGAACATGACAATGAGTTCACTTTACTTAGATGTTGACTCAGTCCAGTAGAGCAGTTTAGGGATGTGGAGGGACAGGAGATATGCATCATGGATGTGAAGCCGACAAATCTGCAGCAACGGCAGGATGCCTTCATGTCAATATGGACCAAAATCTCTGAGGAATGTTTCCAACACCTTGCTGAATCTATGCCATGAAGAATTAAGGCAGTTCTGAAGGCAAAAGGGCGTCCAACCCAATACTAACAAGGTGTGCCTAATAAAGTGGCCAGTGAGTTTATATATAAAATAATTCATTAGCAAGTTATTATTTTTATATATGTATACATTTTTAAATGCATATAAAAAACACATTATATATGTATTTTATATTTGTGTGTTTTATATATATATATATAGTTTCACTCCGAAAGGTCAGATAAAAATGTATTTCAAGAATAATAAAAAATATAAAAGACTATATATATTCGGGACTGACTGTATAAAGTTAGTATATTATATATTTATTATGCAATATATTTCCATTAAATTGTCATATAGTCATTTTTTTCTTTAGCTAGTATTAATTTTAATTACTATTTTTGTCCTTAATTAAAATGATCCTGTTTTGCAAGCTTCTTTGAATAACAGTATCTTATAAAAAGGAGAAATAAGTTTAATGTTATTACATAATAAATACTATATATATATATATATATATATATATATATATATATATATATATATATATATATATATATATATATATATATATATATATATATAATATTTTTTTCATAACTGATATCTGGTCAAGATTGAGTTTAGTGAGCCGAGGGCCTGATATAAAACACAAGCTTGTGGAGAGACGTGAAAATAAACGACAAAGAGCTTTGTGTTAAACCTCAGTTTATACTTCATCATGTTCATCTTTATCTCTTCACACGTGTCACAGATCATCCTGTGCTCTACAGGTATCTCTGGTGATGATGAGGTTGTCTAATGCGTTGTGACGTTCATTAACACACACACACACACACACACACGTAAGGGAGTGGCAGCAATAATCTCACTGTTTCCCAAACAAAACTGGGGCCGCCTCTCTGCGGTTGCCATGGAGACAGGGTCTTCACATGCCTTTGAACTGCTGCATAATGGACAGGAGCTGCTCGCTGCGTTTCTGGATACTGCACTGCTCCTCTTTCAGCCTCTCCTGCTCCTGGAAGACTCACACCTAATCAATAAATAAAGACCGGCATGGTGAAATGTTAAACAGCTGTCAGTCTCACACGCAAATGATGAGACGTTTGAATGTGTGTTCAGTGTGAGCGGCTCCTGTAGAGATGATTGCATTCAGTACAGTGAGAGAAAATCACTGTTCGTTCAGGTATTGCTCACACCAAATGGACTTCTAAAGGAGTATTTCATGCAAAAATGCATTTTAACATTTGGCTAAAAAATCTGATAAAAAGTGTATGTCTAGATTTATTTTTGTAAACTATATATATATATATATATGCACTATGACAATTTTGTATATACATATACAGAGAATAAAGAGCGAGCAATAACATGGGGAAATATCAGAAAAATAATATATAAAGAATAATATATATATATATATATATATATATATATATATATATATATATATATATATATATATAAAATTTATTTTTATTTTTATTTTATTTTTTTTCAGACAGCTAACTGAAATAGGTTGTAGCTAAATTGGTAAAATTACAAAAACTGAAAAAAAGCTGAATACAAATTTTAACAATACTAAAAAATGAAGCACATTAACAAAATAAATAAAACCTGACCTAAAAGTAAAATGGAAACTAAAAATCTGAAAATAAAACCTGAAATTATTAATAAATAGTATACTATAATAGTATGCAAATATATATAACTCTGACATGGACTATAGTGTATTTAACTACTAACAATAAAAAGCACTTAATATATATTGTATGTAAATTCATGTCATTTTATTTAAAGTAATAGTTCAAGCATTAAGTAAAAAAAAAATCTGTTATTAATTACTTACAAACAACAATCATTGTATGCTACAATATGATAACAGTTATTCAAAGATTGCAGCACTAAAACTACTGGCTCCAAGCTGAAAGAAGCTGGTGTCTGAAGTGAATGTCTGCGGTCGCACACCTTCAGTTTACAAGCTCTTTCCTCTCCCCGTCACAGCCAGGCCTGGGTCGGTCCAGCATATCCTGAAGTTCCTGTCCAATCACAACCGCAAGCTTTCGTTAGTCATTGTGAAGAACAAGAACAAACCCGTCCAAGAAACTGAGTCACATGACATCAGTGTGACCAGCAGCACCTGTTTCCTTCTCAGCAGATGCTGGTTTCAATCGCTTCCTTTTCTCACTTTCAGATGAGAGCAGGTTCAGTTTTGCTTTATAAGATGATTTTTTTAGACAGGTAATGTGAAACAACAAGGCATAGCCTCTACCTGTCTAGTTGTTGTAATTCTGCATCTAACATGGTGAAAGCTTTATGGATCATGTTCACGGCCTCGTCATGAAAATCTCACTGAAATCTCTGTGAACGCTCACCTGGATGAAAGCCACACAAGTTTTTATGCACTGGTTACAAAATCATATATTTCCTTACATATAAAGAAACAATGCATCTAGACAGTCATATATTCATTAATATTTAAAGCTAAAATCTCCATGCACTGTTTGGAGTTTAGGGTAAGATTTGTAAATGTTTTGAAAGAAGTCTCTTATGCTCTCAGGGGTTGCATTTATTTGATCAAACATACAGTAAAATTCTGAAATATTATTATAATTTAAAATAAGTGTCTTCTATGTGAATATATGTTAACATTTAATTTATATATGTGATCAAAGCTGAATTTTCAGCATGGTTACTCCAGTCTTCAGCAGTTCTGGGTATAACATATAATTTGGATAAAATTACTGAATCAGATTCCAAAAATGAAGAAGTCATTATTAGATGAAATTACATTTTAAAAATGCTCATAAATCAGATCAAAAGTTACTTTTTTTATGGATTACACCATTGAATATTATTCACACAATGGCAGTAAATAAATCATAATTTAGTGATTTTCAATTCAAATATTTTGAATACATTTACTCAATCGTCATCTGATGATTTTTCATATATTGTAATGTTAGTAACTATGGATAAAAACAGTTGCACAGGCATTATGTTTGAATCAATAATCTGTATGAACAATTAAATAAAACAGTTTTCAGCAGTTTATTGGATTCACACACCAAACACGAAAACTATATTTCCTACATCTGTTAATGATAAGTGTAATGCTTATTTTTCGTGTCGCCTTATGGCATTACATAAAACTAGTGATACAGATCAACAAACTTCATCATGCTACAGATCTGCTGCCAGAGAGCCACTTAACTTATTGATGCAAGCCATAAAAATAGTTGTGTTCTAGGACAAATTCATTCATATTAAACTGATTAACTCAAATAGACCGACTTTAAACAATATATTTATTTATAAAACAACATTATGGAACCACATAATCTGTCTTTATATTTAATAAAAGGTCTATCACCGGTTACACAGCAAAGACACGTTTAAATAAAAAAAAAATACAAATATTGAATCGATTTGAAACCCGATTTTCTGTTTCTGTGTGGCATAGTATTTATATGCATAAATTACTTGCACTTGCACTAATAGCAATAAAAATAAACACTGCCATTGAAGCGAAATGACTGAATCTCAACAAAATTTCAAATGGCACGTAGAGGCTTTTGCATCTACGTGAAAAACAGACTTTCAATTAATATAAAAATAAATAAGTAAATTGATTTATAGTAAGCTGTATTAATAGTGAGGTCTCATCATCCAGTTCACTGTGATATATTTGTCTAAGCCTCTTGGTAACATCCTCTGGATGCATCATCTTTTTGTTCTTCAGTCGCCAGGCCACGCTGTTCCTCCGTCTGACCGCGCGGGGGCGCTGTTCTGCGCACTGCGATCACGTAACACACGGCACAGACTCACAGCAGAGGCACCACTTCATCCGGACGGGCTGCTTGTTACTGGATGAATATAACCGAGCAGAACCTCGCAGATTTGTGTTTTTTGGCCGGTTGGACGGCTGTACTCGACTAAAGCTGGAAGGAGCGCAGATATGCACGCAGCAGGACGGATTTTACGTTCCTCACGTGAGATGTGATGAGATGATGAAAAAGATGGGCGAGAAAGACCCTAAACAGAGCAGCCGAGTTGTGCTGGTCAAGAGGATCATAATGAAGCATGACACTCCGGTGAGAATAACACGCATGACGCAAACACGCCTCTGAGACCTATTCATTCATTCATTCATTGTGTTTTCTGTTGATATTAGCTTCGGTTACTCGCGTAAAACATGTACAATGATACAATATGTGTTTATATGGCTTGCTGCGTTATAATACGCGTGCATGAGCAAATATTTGTCTTTTTAATCGTATTATATACGTGTGCACGAGCGGCCAACGTTATCTGACAAATCACATCATTTCGGATTTGTTTAAAACTGCGATCGAATTGTCGATATAACAAATTCTTTATATGATTTTTCATAGTGTAATATCGATAGGTGTCATGTGCGATATCGATGATTTTTATCAGGGTGAGGTGACGCTAATGCTGTAATGGAGCGCTGCTGTGTGTTATTACGTAACTGACGCGAGCGCGCGGACACAACACCTAGATCTGATGCGCGCGCGCAGTCTGTTGTCATGGGGACGCCGGAATCTTCATTCATTCATTCATTCCTTACTGTCTGTGATGTCATCAGCGCTTCCTGTTGAGCTTCAGACAGAACTCATTCTTCCAGTAAGAAATTTAACGGATTTACAAATAAGTATTTACAAATTTGATTGTTTGCTCAGCTATATATGTGAACGTAATTATTATTTTATGTAAAATCTTTAAATAAAAATTGTTTTTGTTAATAATTTTATATATATTTTTATATATATTAGTTATATATTTATAAATATATATCAATATATATCACTATATATCAATATATATATATATATGCATATATATAACGTTATACATGTATAATAACTATATAATAATGAATACATGCATTTATTATAAAATATAAAATAAATATCTTAATTATATTTAAAGTTACATACATTACATATTTAAATATATATTTATGCATCAAATAAGTTATTTTGTATGTATATGTGTATATATATATATATATATATATATATATGTGTGTATATATATATATATATATATATATATATATACACACACATATATATATATATATATATACACATATATATATATATATATATATGTGTGTATATATATATATATATATATATATATATGTGTGTGTATATATATATATATATATATATATATATATATATACACACACATATATATATATATATATATATATATATATATACACACACATATATATATATATATATATATATATATATATATATATATATATATACACATATATATATATATATATATATATATATATATATATATATATATACACATATACACATATATATATACATATATATATATATATATATATGTGTGTGTATATATATATATATATATATATATATATATATATATATATATATATATATATATATACACACACATATATATATATATATATATACACACATATATATATATATATATATATATATATATATATATATATATATATATATATATACACACAAGTGTGTATTTGATATTTTTATTATAAATGCATGTATTTTATAATGAATTAAATTTTTTGGGATGTAGAAAAAAAAAAGATTTTGGAATGTATTTTTTACAAAATGCAATTTTCTACTCTTTTTCTAAACACAGTCATCCAGAACAACTAAAATAATTAAAATTGAATAAAATTATAAGACAATTCATGCATGCAACTCGCATATTACATTTTTGTTTGGTTTATATTATTAAACTTTTCTATCACATTACACAAGAAGTGCTCCTAGAGCCTTAAAAAGCTTCACAGATCCATGAAAGATTCAGTGAGAGTTAAACGCTGTCCATTACATAACTGCTATAACAAGTGTCCTGTTTTCAGCCAGATACCGTCTCTGTGTTTCCTGCTTCATGTATAAATGAGATTAAATGACATTATTCTTCACTCTTTCATTCGTTAGACATTCTTGCGATGGCATATTAAGCATCACAGTGAATTCTTTGAGACATTAGACTGTGAACAGAGTTTGGCACGACTCAATCTCTTTGCTCTTTTGTGTCTAAACATCTCGGAGGAATAGCAATGAGACGAGTCCCAGTGAAAGCCGAGGAGTCTGGCATTCAGCATTCTGAATAGCATTATTAATAAAGAGCTGTTTATGTGTGTGATGCTGCAGGTCCAGCAGGGCATCGGGAAGCCGAGCGTCTATCATGCTGTCGTGGTCATCTTCCTGGAGTTTTTCGCCTGGGGTCTCCTGACCACGCCGATGCTCACTGTGAGTTACTTTAATTCTCAGTTCTGTTTGTGTTTCACGTTTATCAGGATTAATACTTCTGTCATTACAAATGCAATATTAAATTTTTGGCACCAGAAGGTGTCCATGAAAGGTTAAAGTCCACTATTCAATCTTGAGAGACTGAACATTTTTATGATGTTTTGTTTCTGTAATATTTCTGGAACATTTCATGAAGAACTGAACTTTAACATTTAAAAAAAAAAAAAAGAATAAAATGTAAGAATTCTGTAAACTAAAACTATTAAATACCTTTTATGGTATTTTAGATAAAGCTGAAATAATATAAATATTGGATAAAATAAGCTGAAATAAAATAAGTTAGAGGTACACAAATTACTAAAACCTAAGCTTAAATAAAAATAAATTTAAATCTATATAGAAATATGAAAAATAATTATAAAAATGACAAAAGCATCAGTTTGCAGTGTTATATTAACTAAAAGTAAACTATAAAAATTATTTCCAGTATTTGAAATAAAACTGAAGTAAAAAAACCTTAACCTTAAAAAAAAAATTATTTGTTTTTGCAGCTAATTGAAATGAAATAAAATAAGTTGAAGTTGAAGTACTTAAATTAAATTGAAATAAAGCTTTTAGAATTAATTTTCAGAATGATAGAAATGACAAAAGCACACTTAGTTTTTAGCATTATTACTGAAAACTAAACAATTAAAAATATGCTTTGGTAATTTAAATAAAGCTGAAATAAAATATAAATATTAGATGAAACCCATGCTCCTAAAACTTGCTTCAGAAATGAGAAAAACTTCAAAAATGTAACTTCAAATTTTAAACGTTGCCTTGACCGTTAACTAAAATAAATAAGTTAAATGACCAAAAATATGACATGAAATCAATAATAAATAAAAAAAAAAATAGAAACACTAAATAAAAATTTAGTAAAAAAACTAATAAAAATGACAAAAGCACAGAAAATTGAAATGAAAACCAAAAAAATGAAAATAAAAGCTAAATATTAATAAATAAATGATATATCATAATATATACATTAAATAGCACTTGATAGCCATCTGTAGTCTTTGGTTATTTGTGAAGGCAAATTGAAAAATACACATCAGTGCACCTTTAATTTTGAGAAATAAATTGTTTTATATTTGATCTGTCTATTGAAATGTGAATTCTTCATTTGTAGGTTTTACATGAAACGTTCCCCAAACACACGTTCTTAATAAACGGCCTGATTCAGGGAGTGAAGGTACGTGATGGGGATATTTTGGACTGGTTTCGGTGGTGCGTGTTGGTTTTATTGTCTCGCTGATGTTTCTGCTTTGGTTCGTCAGGGTCTGCTGTCGTTTATGAGCGCTCCGTTAATCGGCGCTCTGTCAGACGTGTGGGGCAGACGATCGTTTCTGTTGGTTACCGTGTTCTTCACGTGTGCGCCCATCCCGCTCATGAGACTCAGTCCATGGTAAGACTGTCCTCACGTGACCTCTGACCTCTGACAGTGCAATACACTGGGCCAGATGATGTGACTTGCAGAGAAAACATGAAAATATCAGGAACCTTTTTAAACTGTGATGAATGTAAATTGTTATGATTGTATAACATGCAATGGAATATTTGTAATTTTTTTTTTTTACTAATAACTAACTAAATGTGTGTGGGTGTGTGTGTGTGTATATATATATATATATATATATATATATATATATATATATATATATATATATATATATATATAGTAATTCATATATAATAATAATATTATATACAAAATATTTTGACTTTTAAATTAACATTATATAATTTTATTATGTATATTTCATACAGTGTTTGACTTATAAAATCATTATAAAAGTTATATATTTTAATTATGATATGTATAATATTTACTTTGTTCTTGATATACTGTACACACACACACACACACACACATATTTATATATTATATATATATAAATCAATAATCCAATACAAAAAAAGTTTACGGAAATTCATCGGAAAAATATTTAGGGTGCTCCAAATCAACGTCTTAGTTCATCTTATATTCTTATTTTGTTTTCAGGTGGTACTTTGCCATGATATCAGTGTCCGGCACATTTTCCGTCACTTTCTCTGTCATCTTTGCGTACATCGCAGACGTCACGGATGTGCGTGAGAGGAGTACGGCGTACGGACTCGTAAGTGGCTCTTTTATTAAATATAAAAAGCATCTTGGATAGATCTCAGAGTCTCAGTGAAGCTGTTTTAGGAGATTTCTATTTCCAAAGTTCTTCTGCATGACCTGGATTCAGTGTCCTTGACCCAGATGGATAGATGAATTATATTTCTTTACACCTCCAGGTTTCGGCGACGTTCGCAGCGAGTCTGGTCACCAGTCCGGCCATCGGCGCGTACCTGTCGGCCAGCTACGGAGATAATCTGGTGGTGTTGCTGGCGACGGTCATCGCTCTGGCTGATATCTGCTTCATCCTGCTGGCCGTCCCAGAGTCACTGCCCGACAAGATGAGGCTCAACACATGGGGGACGCCCATCTCCTGGGAGCAGGCCGACCCGTTCGCTGTAAGGATTTCTAGAAGCATTCTCCACTTGTTTATTAATTTTTTTGGTTTATTTGGTTATAATGATATGTCAGCATTATGAAAAGGTAACTTAAAAGATTATTTAATGCTATTTTTGACATTTAAACATTACAAATAGTAGCTTTAGAAAGAAATATTTTGACGAACACATCACCATTATTCCCAGTAAATATATTTCTGAAGATGCTGTTGACATGGAATTTTCACCAGTTGTCAGTAACAAACCAAGTTATTCATACGTGCAAAGAAAATAAGACGAATGAGAAGTTCTGTGTAATAAAGGGGAGAAGTATTGAACATGAACACATGAAGAAAGCCAAGACACCAGCAGAAATCTATCAGTAAGTTGAAAGAAATCCTGCTCCTCGCCAGAGGAAATTAATATTAGCTGGTTTGGTCCCAAATGATGGGCTATAAAAAGGTGTCTCATT
The DNA here is from genome assembly GCF_023724105.1 of Carassius gibelio. Taxonomy (NCBI): domain Eukaryota; kingdom Metazoa; phylum Chordata; class Actinopteri; order Cypriniformes; family Cyprinidae; genus Carassius; species Carassius gibelio. The sequence goes on along the minus strand of NC_068405.1, from coordinate 26,546,942 downwards.
ACCAACGTGTCACACAAGAAGCATTTCATGATGGGAAAAAGCAAAGAGCTTTCTCAAGACCTTCACAGCCTTATTGTTGCAAAACATACCGATGGCATTGGTTAAAGAAGGGTTTCTAAACTTCTGAATCTATTGGTGAGACAAAAATTGAGCTTTTTGGAGGCCATAATACACTTAGATGGCACATCACACCAAAACATCATGGTGTGGCACTGGCAAAATTCATATAATTGAAGGAAGGATGAATGGAAAAATGTACTGAGACATTCTTGATAAAAATCTGCTGCCATCCACCAGGTTGATGAAGATGAAACAGGGGTGGACATTTCAGCGAGACAATGATCCCAAACATTTCCAAGGAAACTCAATTGGTTTCAGTGAAAGAAAGTAAAGCTGCTAGAATGGCCAGCCAATCATCTGACTTGAAATTAATAGAAAATATATGGAAAGCTCTAAAGATTAGTGTTTATAGAAGAGGCCCATGGAACCTTCAAGATTTAAAGACTGTTTGTGTGGAAGAATACATTTACATTCTGGTAAAAAAAATTATAATTGTATAGGCTGAATGCACTTTAAGTCAATTTGGATAAAAGCATGTGCTAAATGCATAAATGTAATGTAATGTAATGTAAAAGAATGGGGCAAAATCACACCTGAGCAATGTATGCGACTAGTTTCTCCATACAGGAGGCATCTTGAAGCCTTCATTAAAAAAAAAGGCTTTTGTATGAAGTATTAAATTAATTTCAGTAAGCGTGTTCAATACTTTTTCCCTGGGTCATTCCATTTTATTACACAGAACTTAATTTCTGAATTTATTTGTATTGTTTTCTTTGTATGTATGGATTACTTGGGTTGTTATCAACATCTGAAGAACATTCCATGTCAACAGCACCTTCAGAAATATATTTTCTGAGAAAAAAACGTATGTTACCCACTGTAAATTTTTATGCTACAACGACCTCACAAACTATGAAACATAAAAGGAGATAACTTGAGAAACATGTTTTTTTTTTTTTTAAATCAAGCAATTTTTGCTGTAAGAACTTATAAGATCTTATTGATTTTTACAATTATTTATTTTTATGACGACGTTATGTAAAAAAAATAGATATTCAACATACATATATATATATATATATATATATATATATATATATATATATATATATATATATATATATATATATATGTATGTGTATATATGTATGTGTATATATATATATATATATATATATATATATATATATATATATATATATATATATAAAATTGATTAGGATATAATTGATTGGATAGGTGAGGTGTCCAAGTCGCAACATTTACAAACTGGGGTGCCTCAGGGCTCAGTTCATGGACCACTTCTCTTCTCCCTCTACATGGCCATCACTAGGTTCTGTCATTCAGAAACATGGCTTTTCATATCACTGCTATTCTGATGGCCCTCAATTTTACCTCTCATTCCATCCTGATTTAAATATATCAGGATGGAATATATCAGTAGTTTAAATGGAAAAAATTACATCTGCTTACAATTATCTGCTTCGTACCGATTCTTAAAATAAAACACTACTATACAATTTTTTTTTTATTTCGGTTTTATGAGCTACTGAATGTTTTATTGATGCTTTTTGTGTTTCTTTGCAGTCTTTGCGGAAGGTCGGGCAGGACACGACCGTTCTGCTTATCTGTATCACAGTGTTTCTGTCCTATCTGCCCGAGGCGGGCCAGTACTCCAGCTTTTTCCTCTACCTGCGACAGGTAAGCGGTTTATTTTTGTTTTTTAAAGAACAAATATAAAGGTTCTATATTTAATGTTCCTGTTTAAAGCAGCTGTCTGCTTCCATTAAACTTTCATCAGTGGTTTATCCTGCAGGGTGCTTTATTTATGTTGCATTTTTCACTGTCTGCTGACTGGAAGGTTTTTAGTACCAGCATGCTTCTAATTAACTAAACAAGTAGGATCAGTAAACAAAAACACTACCATACTACTCAAATTGCTTCTGCATGATGACCAACAAAATGTGCTAACTTGTAGTAAATATCATAGTAAATACTTTTTCATTAATTCTAAATGTGTTTTTTTTAAGTCTCATGGTCACCAAGGCTGCATTTTTAAAAAAAATTAAAAGTACAGTAAAATTAAAGAGAGTAATATTCTGAAATTACATTTAAAAATAAAAACTGTAGTAAATAACGTTGTACAATACTCTTTTTTTTTTTTTTTAATCATTCTAATATCCTGATTTGCTACTCAAGAAGCATTTCCACAATATGATTTGTGGAAACTGATACATTTTATTTTATTTCACAGATGAATAGAACCTCAAAACAACAGTATTGATTTAAAGTTAATCAATGAAACGAATGCATCCTTATTGAATAAAAGTATAATTTTTCCTAATATATATTTATTTAGTTTTAGAATTTCTTATTTATAATAGCTGTACTCTATTTCACACACTGGTCGGTTTCTCAGGAAGTTCAGCTGGATTGTTAGTGGCATCCTGAGTGTTGAGTTGAGTTCAGTGATGGATCATTACTGGATATAACGGAGTTCATTGGATCGAGGTGCGCTGGTGCAGACTGATGGTGATGTGGCTCTTTCTCTGTGTCTCTCAGGTCATTAACTTCTCACCCAAAACGATCGCGGTGTTCATCGGCGTGGTGGGAATCCTCTCAATCCTGGCGCAGGTATTTAATTGAAGCAATATATATATATTGCTGTGCCTTATTACTTGTGTCTTTGAGCCGACGAGGCGTCTCGTGAAAGTGGCTCTCGCAAACGCTTTCTAATTGAATCGAATTTCTTTAAAAGTTCAGCGGTAAATGTAATGAAATATAGGCAGCACTTTAATGAGCAGATAGCATGGTGTTAACTGGTTTATTTAAGTGGAGGGGTTTTATTTTTAGCCCCACAACAAGCAAGTTGAATTCTAGCAGCTTTGCTCCGTGATACAGCAATGCAAATGATGGCTTAGTAAAATAACAACAACAGCTCCCTGCATGTTGGAAAATAAATAGCTGCTGATTTGCAAAAAGGCTTAATTTTACCTAAAATGATGATGCTAAGTTGAAATATTAAAATAATATAAATGTAATGTGTCTTTGTCTGTGCGTGTGCAAATATATATATATATATATATATATATATATATATATATATATATATATATATATATATATATATATATATATATATTTATAAAAATAAATAAATAAATAAATAAATATCACATTTTACTATGATAAAATAAGAATTATTTTTTTTTAAATGATGCATATGTATATCAGGCTTTAATACATTCATCAAAATAACAAAACCAGTTGATTTTTTAAGGTTTTGGTTTTAATGTTAAAAAATAAGTATTTAAAATGCATATTTTAACTTAAAATCTGCAAAAGAGTGGAAAATATATTCATATCATTTATTGTTAAAGAACTTTACATAAATACAGGTTTATGAATAAATATGCTTTTCCCCCCACAAAAGCTGTTTGGATTTAGTAAAACACTGGAAACACATGCGTATGTTTTCATTTGCTGGCCACTAAACCCAGATATCATCAGATGCATAATGTCATACATGTTGAAATGGAATGATAATTACACAGCAGGGATTCTGATGAAGATCTTATGAAGATAAATCTAAGACCTTTTAAGACACAAGTTTAATGAATAAATTATAGGGAACATCATTTGTCATGATGATCTTTAAATGTAAATATCTAGGAAGCGCAATGAGTTGTATTTGGCAGTACTTCAAAGTTTGAAAATAGAAATTCCTACAGATATCCATTACTTTTTGATTCATTTTACAAAAATAAATAAATAAATAAAGCTTAAGTATAATGGGAATATCTTTTATTCTACCTTCTGATGACGCTGCTAACAAGTCTTGTTGTTCCTGAGTATATTTGTCTTGTTTTCCAGAGCAAATGTGTAACGATTCTTAAATTAAAACAGAAGCACAGTCTTGCTTTCTAAGAAATTTATCAAAATAAAATAAAAATTAATAAATATCTACCAGTGGGCTCAGAAATATCTACTTAATTCAAAGGTAAAACAACTTCTCATTCTCCATGGACAGATATTGGTTCTCGTTTTCAGCTTGAAATCACTTTTTAGTTTCTCAGGTTTAGTATCTGCCTTTTGCATCTAAAGTTAATGTTCCCTGATTTAAAGCTGTTTCTACTGGAAAAACTAAAAATATATATTGAAGATGTTTTTTTTTTTTGGTCTTTTTTGCAGTGCAGTGCATGCAACATTTAATGCATGACTATATATGTAAGATTTTCTGCCCTTTTTAAGTTCTTAATTTAAAAATGAAGAATAATTTGGCCATTGCAAACAAAAATGCAACAGAATGCATTAGATTTTGTGACGTGCTCAAGCAAAATGAACTTTTTTTGGAATTTGAACCCCAAAATTAGTATGAAACGACTATTTGTTCAGCAAATATGTTGCAGGGCAGTGTGATTATTAATTCTCATGTTCCCTACAGACGCTGTTTCTGACTTTATTAATGAGGACCATCGGGAACAAGAACACGGTTCTTCTGGGTCTGGGTTTCCAGATTTTCCAGTTGGCCTGGTACGGTTTGGGGTCCGAGCCGTGGTGAGTTCACATCGAGATCAAGAGAAATGATCTGCTTATGCATGCATTATATAAGAATGATCTGGTTTAAGAAGAGTGAGTCACTTCTGTTTGATGTTCATCGTGTCCAGAAGCGATTGTGGTTTATGCTGATGTTATATTTGTTTAGGATGATGTGGGCGGCAGGCGCGGTGGCAGCGATGTCCAGCATAACCTTCCCTGCTGTGAGCGCTTTAGTGTCATGCAGCGCAGATCCAGATAAACAGGGTAAACTCTTATATCTGACAACTTTCAAGATTATAATTGTTCCAAACTTTAAGGATTGAAGAAAAACATCTGTGCACTATAAAAACAGGAACTTCAGAAAGTACACATTTTTATTTCATGTTGGCTTCTAAGTGAAAATCTGATGCATTTAAATAATAATAATAATAATAATAATTTGTTGCATTTATACAGCATGTTTTCATGTGTGTGTGCTGTGTTACCTCAGGTCTGGTTCAGGGCATGATAACAGGGATCCGTGGGCTCTGTAACGGTTTGGGTCCGGCGCTGTACGGCTTCGTCTTCTTCCTCTTTAATGTGGAGTTGAGCGAGATCCCCTCCATCGAGCCCGACTACGCCATGCCACTACAGCCCTCACCAGAGGTACAGGTGTCAGTCTGGCTGCTATACAGTTTCAACCTGGTTTAGTGAATCAGTTCAAAATATTGATTCAGTGATTCATTTGCATCATGACTCAAAGGCACTCCACGCACAGCAATTTTACTGCTTAAATATTTATTTTCTAATAGAATTTTTGAACCTATTTGGCTACAATGACTTTGGTTGAAATTATTTAAAATGTATATAAATGATAATGTTACTTTTGAGGTCACTTAAGAGCAAATAAATGAATAACAATAATTATAAAAATAATAAAATAAATGTTTTTCTTCTATCATCCTCATTTCAAGTCTCTTTGGATAATAGCATCTGCTAAATGACTAAATGTAAATCTCAATTAATCACTTTAAGAGCAGAAAGTTAAAAATGTAAAAATTATGTATATATATGTGTGTGTGTGTATATATATATATATATATATATATATATATATATATAAATTATTTTGCTTTGCACAGTATATATCTGTCTATGTGTGTGTAAAAATATAATATATTTACTATAGATTCACTATACTTTATTTCGTACAAAATGTTTGCTGTATGATGTCATGTAAAAATTATATATTATATATAACGAAATTTGTCATATTTGCACAAAACAAAAAAAAATTAATTTTTAAATATAAAAATATATAATTTCACATCAGCATATAAGTAAAATCTTATCATAGATCATAAATGTTATTCAGAACAGGAATGAAAAATTTAAGTAAAAAACGAATATTAATCATAGTGGAAAGTGACATTTATTAGAAGCCTAAACTTATTTATTTAAACTGAAACTACTTGCATGTGGCAAATTAACTTAGCTCATCAAAAACTTTACTTGCATTGTGGAAAATACTTGATATATTCATTTAACATATGTATTACATATATATCTAAATAAATACTCAGTCAGAAGCTCAAACGGTGTCATAAATCCGTGTTGTCTTCCTCCAATGCCACTCACCTTCTGCCTGTTTTTTTTTTTTTTTGTGTAGAAGAGCTTAATCCCCGGTCCTCCGTTCCTCCTGGGTGCCTGCACAGTGGTGGCAGCGTTTGTAGTCGCTCTCTTCATCCCGGACCACCCCACGCCCCCAGCGACGCCCTGCCAAACCCGTAAGAGCAGCGCGAGTCTGGCCGGCGCTCACACCAACACACAGCTGCCGGGGAGCGAAGAGGACTTCGAACCGCTGCTCGAGGACAGCAACGTCTGACTCTGAAACTAAATCACAAATGAAAAAAAATGAAAAGGGCGTCAACAAATCGCAAACCCTCCACCTGTCAGCGACTAACATTTGAGAGCGTGCAGTGTTTCTTTTTTTGTTGTTTATGACAAAACGGTTATTGGTTTTGAACTCAGAGGCTTTTTTATTAAGCGTTTTTACAGCGTTTAACATGAATCAACACACTAAGGGCTCGATCAGTCAGATGGGATGCCTTCGTTTTGATTGAGTTTAAACACAAAGCTCTTTATGTATATAGATATTTGGGCGAAGTGCAGTAAAGTTTATTGTATGCGGAGCTTGAGGTGGCTGGAAGAATAACGTTGCTGTCGTGAGATTGAAGAAAAACTGGGTGAACTTCATGAGAACATGGTTTAGGCCATTGACTTTATTTTCAAGCACATTTTCTCCCTCCTTAAAACAGGCTTTATTTGCATGATGAAAAATCACATTTCCTGTGATTTCAAATAATTCCCCCAAACGGAATTTGAGATTAATACACAGTATTTTTCTACCGCAGTGACTGAAGCCTTAAAGTCACATATTCTGTGGCGTTTGACAAGGTTTTAATGTATTAGCGGTGCATCTGGTTGCATGAACAGTATTTGTGGCGATGTTAACCAAACCCAAAACACTAGAGCACCAGCGGAGGCTAACGTAGTTCTTCTAGGCCAGTTAGTTGTTTCGGACATGGCTTGATTGTGAAATTCTTGAAATGTGAGTGTGAGTGTGTGTGTGTGTAAAGGTTCTATGCAAGTAGTGATCAAAAATGTCATTAAATTTAGAAGTAAAATGGACTGTGAATGCCATTTCATGTTGAGAAACATGATAGTATTGCTTAAAATATTACATTTGTACACGTGAAAATTTACCTTCATTTTTACTTTGGAGAAAAAAAACTGCAAAGTGCATAAGTTAAGCTATTTTACTCAACCATATTTATATATTTCCTTAAGGATAATTCGTATTTATTAAAAAATCAGCCAACATCTAAGTACCAGCTACCTCATTTTTGGAGGTTTCGATGATTTCGTGAAACGAGGTTAGAGTCGATATTTTTATCTGCATTTTGTTTTGTTTTTATAGCCACAATCCATTTTCAAGAGGATTTTGGATTTTTCAGAGATTCATTAAAATTATTTTGTTCACGAATTCCATATCTTCTCATACAGTGAATGTTTTCCAAGCAGATGATGTATTTTGCACGAACACCCGTGAATTTCCAGAGTGATGCTTTATATTTCCGAGGCCTCTTTCTTTTTGTGCGAAGAACACTGTAGAGCATCTCATTAGAGTTTGAGGTCAACATCAGACTGACCTGTGCTTATTTCCTGTTCCACGTGTGCATCATTTCCTGCTCTTGCTGTATTCCATACAAATATGGCAGATATTCCATTCAGAACCCGATGAACTGTCAATCAGACAGAGATTGTGAGCATAATCTGAAATATTTGCTTTCCATCATTTATTCTCCAGATTTTAGTATTTTTTCATGTGTTTGCATTGTTTCATCCATAGTCCTGTTTATAATGCAGCGACGTGAAAGTTTATGCTTGAAATTGCGCTGTTGTGTATTTATGGCGCGATCTCTGAACGTGTGTAACGGCTCAGCCGTAGTTCCCGCGCTTTTGGGTTTTGAATTCGTGCACAGCTTCTAACGGCAGTTTTTACATGTAATATAGCGACGATCATATTCATTATTTTAGGATTGTAAAGTATTGTATATGTATTGAATAGTATTACAGAAAAACTTTTACATGTTGCCAGACACGCAATATTTTTGGAACAATTAACGCGCGGCTCCAAATAAAGTCAACCAATCGTCAGAAACGTCGCGCGAGTTCACTAGAATACCTTTAGCTTTTCCTTTCTGAACTTGTCAAGTATTTGTGTGTCTTTCAATGGGATACACAAGGTGCCTCAAGTGTAAAACATGTTCATTTGTAATCTGACTAGGCTACATTGAACAGCTGATGAAGATAAACTGTACAGGGATCCTTATGTAGCCTATATATTGTCATGTATTTTGTGAACCTATTAAAAAGGGGGAAATGAATATTACCAGTCATGCGTGATGGGTTTCTTCTGCATTATTTCTCTTGATCGTTAGATGGCGCTGTTGCGCTACTTACTTTCTGGGACTTCTGAGAACCGTAACAAAAAAATGACTGGGCATTGCCTCGTTTTTGACTGTACTACAGTAATAACAGGATGATGTATGAATATGGTAATCAGTAGTGCATGACATGTCTAAAAGAACCACAGGATAATGTGGCCATACTCTCAAAATGACATTTAAAATCGCCATGTTATCAACTTGTTTGCATTCTTAAGGCACAATCATTTAAATCACTATTCCTATAAATATTTGCATACCTATAAATATTCCAAATGCATGATCAATTATTGTAAATCAGATTGGGAGTTCATTTCAAAATGTCAATAAATCAACATGCAATAAATTCCCGCCCAATAAAACACAGATGCAAAGTCGTCAAATTGGTTCCTTGGTGTTTTAATGCACATGAAATACTCTTAAAGTGTCCACTCGAGTGCTCAGATTTCCTCTGGATGGCAGTGTTGATGTCTCCGAGATGTCAGAGTCTGACTGATGCTGAAAACCTTGAGATCTCATCAGAATAACCTCAGCCCAGTATCTAAATACTTCAGATGCAGTTCAGTTTAGTGATGATGTAAATGCAGAGAATGCAAAAGGTTAGAAAATGACAATACAATAGCCTTTATGTCTTCTGCACCGAGAAAAAAAAAAAAAAAAAACCTGGACATTTCTTGTTCGTTTTACAGACACGACACAAATTAACCAGTGCAAAATCAATACAGAAAAAAAAATCCTTCATATATTGGGCTCTGTTTTTACAGACGTCTTTGAGATTGTGAAGTCATGCTCAAATGCACACAAACATTTTTGACACTGTGCATGCAGATGTGCATCTGTGTAGTTCATAAATATTTATAGTAGTGGTTTTGACATGCTCTCTCCCTCGGGAGCAGTGAATGGATTACATCATGTATTTTTATGCATCAGCTGCATGTGTCCAACACAGAGGTCACATCAATTTTTTCACTCACACCAGTGTGCTTCAAGTGCACACTACACTGAGCCAGATTCTCAGTTCTGATGATGCTCTTACACTTCACACCTGAATCACCTCCTGTGATTTGGGTGTTACTGGTTTATGATGGTCTTTTATGATGAGCCACACTACATAAGCGGCTAAAGGGTTAATTCAGTCAAAAATGGTCATTCTGTTATCATTTACTCACCATCACCTCGTTCCAAACCTGCATGACTTTCATTCTTCTGTGAAACACAATACAAGTACTTTAGCAGAATTACAAAACACCATATGAACACAGTGTCCTAACGTGCATGGTAAGCTTTTCCTAAACCATTAAAAAGAAAATGCGTAATGTATTAAGACAGTGTAGACTATTAATAAAACAAACTATTTACAGACAAACAGATGAAACTAGAATATGAAAAAAAAAAAACAACTATAGAAACTCATTTTAAATAAAAAACTTTTTACGGCGATTTAAAAACTATGATATATGCATATATGGATTGCAATTAAATGCCAAAACTTTCCACGCTTTTTTTTTTTTTTTTTTTTACATATCTTCTTTTGAGAGGTGATCACACTCCTGTGCATCTTAAAAGTCCAGAAGAAACATACCGTGCTTTAATAAGCAGTATAACATGGAATCTACCAATCTACAATCTAAATAAATGAGTAAAATAAAAATAAAGCTGCTAGTGGGGTAAACAAAATGACTACATCTTACTTACTTATTTAGGCAATGAAAATATTCATGAATCCTTACACGAGTCAGAAACTGCTAAATATTTCATGCTCAACAAATACATACTTCACTGTAAACATTTCTATAAAGACATAGGATTATTAATATAATATTATGCTTTCTAGATCATATTTGGTGAATGATTTTGTTTGCCTCATGGGCAGGTCTGTTTATTTATTTATTTACTAGACATATTTAGCATTTTTGCTCATCTATTTGCTGCTTTACTTCTAATGTGGGTGAAATTTAATATTTATATACAATACAATAAAAAATAATAATATGTAAAATATTCAAATATTAAATATTATATTTAAAATGATATTGAATTATTTGTGTCAGAATTTAAGATTATTAATAACACCCTTACTAGATATTTATGGTATACTTTCAAGAATTTATGGATAATTTTTGTTCACCTCTTTGGCTTTTTAAATGCATCATAAAGATATCCAGTAGTGTTTATTATATATATTGAATATAATTCAGTATATAATATATACAATTATAATATTTAAACTATTTTATTTTATATATATATTTTTTTACATATTTTTATATATTATTTTATACATAATATGTATTACAGATTATATATTTTAGTGTAATAAATATTTAATATAAATATTACTTTAGTTTAATGTACAAAATAAACACTTGTATTTAATATATCTAAATATTTGTAAAACCAAGGTCAAAACTAGGTCTTGAAACAAGAAAATATCTAATATTATTTATGAAGACTCATTCTGTTGTAAAATTTCACATCTATGAGCCATATTAATCCCGTCATAGACTTCCACCGCTGGAGCGTCTGTTCCAGTGACTGCGAAAGATCTCTAAATGATGGAAAGTGGAGAGAGATGTATATAAAAGATTCCACTTGGATCCTTTAAACTCCAGTTTTAATGAGTAGAAGTATTTTACAAGTCCGCACAACTTGAAATGAAGGCTTAACTTTCAGTAGACTAGCTGTGGAGTCAGTGTTTTACGCCTGTGTTCATTAGCGCAGTACGTTTGTGAGGAACTGAATTAATTGCGGTGGGTCGAGTGAAGAGATCAGGGAGTTTTATACCAGCTGTGCAGGACCAAACACCATTTCTGCTCCTCATTTCACATCTTTTAACTCTGTTTTGCTTGCAGCAGCACTGTGTGGTTCATCTCAGTATCTTTGCAGGTTGTGTGTTGAAGTTAACGTGGATCTGATAATCGACTGATGATCCCGAAGGACTTCCGACCCTGGAGAGCCATTAACACCCTCTTTTTCTGATCCATCAAACGGTTTAATAAGATCTGAAGTGTCTCTGTGCACCTCTCGAGTGATTGTGACCTTTCTGACAGCGTTTGACGGCAGACGCTCAAATAATTGATTCTGTGACACACACGGATCAAAAGCCTTTTAGGACGACGTGTGTCACAATACTCTTGGGCAAAGTGAATAGCTAAAATATAAGATTTTGTATTTAATCTGAAAATGCATATCATAATTCAATACTGCATCATATTCAAAATAATACATTTAATATAACGTAAAATAGTACATTTTATATTAATGTGATATTGATTTATCAAGATTTAGGATTATTAATATTATCCTTACTAGATATTTATGATAGTTTCAAGAGTTGCTGAATAATTTCACTGGTTGGTTTATTTATTTAAAGATATATATATATATATATATATATATATATATATATATATATATATATATATATATATATATATATATATATATATATATATATATATATATCATGTTTCAATAATATTAAATGTTAATACATTATACATAATTTTTAGATATTAAATATACAACATATAATATTCAATATTATACCTAAAAAGATAATATTTAAAATGATATTGAATAATTTCTGCTGTTATACTTTTGGTAGTTTCAATATCTTTTGTAAATCATTTTTCTATAACTCGTTTCCCATTTTTGTTTTGGTAGATTTTTATATGATTATAAATATTGAATAATTATCAGAATATATTAAATACAATATAAAATAAAAATAATAATAATAATAATACAAAAATAATTTACCTCATTGGCAACAGCCATTAATTTCAGAAAAATGCATATTTTAAATATTTAATGTGATATTGAATATAAATTTTATTTAATATTGAATCATTTAAAATTAAGATATATCAACATACTAAATATAAAATAATTTTTATATTTAATATGATGTTTAATCATTTTTATCAAGATTTGTATAATTCTTGAGATGTGTTTAGTAGTTTCAACAACTTAAACATTTTTGTTTCACTCTTTATTGTCATCTTTTTAAATATTATTTGATTCTATTATATTTTATATTATTCTACATTGCTGACGTGTTAGTAGTGAATGAAATAACACACTGGAGTTAAAGGAATTATGTAAAATGCGATCAAAAGACACTTAATATTTTTGTTTGGAGAATGAATCTTGAAGAATAACATAATTCCTCTGAGATCGCAAGCAAACAACTGGATTTTAATAACTGCTGATAATAAGAATGATGTTTGACTAGAACAAACAAATACTAGAGATGGCAGGCATTTATTACAGAGAGATTGTATTTCTTTAGCACACACTTTCACTGGTAACAATCGCACACATTGGGTCAAAGGTCACTGAGCATCTGTACTTATGAACGGGATCTAAAGATTGATCCGTGAGAGGATGATCATTTGTTCAGATGAGAGCAGCTCTTGAACATCTTCCTCTGTGAGTTAAGTGCAGGCTAAAGGCCGACTCTCATCCACCTACAGAAACTCATCACACATCCAAGGTTAGAAAGTGATGCTTTCACAGCCTCATCAACGCTCTGAACCTTTTGTTCTTTCCAGTTTTCTCTGCTTCATCCTTAAATTGCACCTTAAAACACATTAACTTCACTGCAAAGTCTGTGGGAGATCGTCTAACATCTGATTAGCTGAGCGTGCTGCAACTGCAATATGAATGCAAGGAAGTAGAATAACTTGCACATTAAAGAAAATATCCTCATTTTTAATTAGAAAAAAAGTTTAGTTTATCAAGACGAACAATGGCTGCTGGTTTGACAAAGTCTTGATTGAAAGTTTAAAGGTGTTGAATTTTGAAGGTTATAAGATGGATGGACATATGGAAGGGTGTAAGGCTAGATAGATAGATAGATAGATAGATAGATAGATAGATAGATAGATAGATAGATAGAGAGATGAATTCATGGGCAAGCAGAATGATAGACAGATGGACGGATGGATGAATGGAAGGAAGGAGGGACAGAATGAATGATGCAAGGATAGAATGATGGATGAATAGAAAGATGAATGGATAAACGGATGGAATGATGGAAAGATGGATGGATGGAAAGATAGAATGATGAACAGATGGATGTATGGAGGGATCGACAGATGGAAAGATAGAATGGTGAACAGATGGATGTATGGAGGGATCGACAGATGGAAGAATAGAATGATGGATGGAAGGAAAGAATGTATGATGGATAGAATGATGGATGGATGGAATGATGGAAAGATGAATGGATGGAAGGATAGAATGATGGAGAGATGGATGGATGGAGGGACAGACAGACAGACAGACAGATGGAAGAATAGACTGATGGGTGTAAGGACAAAATTAATGGATGGATGGGCTGGTGAAATGATGGGATGACGATGTTGGATAGAATGATGGATGGAAGGAATGATGGGACGACGATGGTTGGATAGAATGATGGATGGATGGAATGATGGGACGACGATGGTTGGATAGAATGATGGGATGTTGATGGATGGAATGATGGATAGAATGATGGATGGAATGATGGGATGACAATGGATGAATAGAATGATGGACGGCTGGAATGATGGGATGATGATGGATGGATAGAATGATGATGGATGGATGGATGGAATGATGTGATGACGATGGATGGATAGAATGTTGGGTGGACGGAATGATGGGATGATGTTGGATGAATAGAATGATGGATGGATGGAATGATGGGATAACGATGGATGGATAGAATGATGATGGATGGAATGATTGATGGATGGATAGAATGATGATGGATGGAATGATTGATGGATGGATTGATGGGATGAGGATGGATGGATAGAACGATGGATGGATGGAATGATGGATGACAATGGTTGGATAGAATGTTGATGGATGGAATAATGGGATGATGATGGATGGGTAGAATGATGGATGGATGGAATGATGGGATGATGATGGATGGAATGATGGGATGACAATGGATGGAATAATGGGATGATGATGGATGGAATGATGGGATGACAATGGATGAAAAGAATGATGGACGGCGGGAATGATGGGATGACGATGGATGGATAGTATGATGATGGATGGATGGATGGATGGAATGATGGGATGACGATGGATGGATAGAATGTTGGGTGGATGGAATGATGGGATGATAATGGATGAATAGAATGATGGATGGATGGAATGATGGGATGACGATGGATGGATAGAATGATGATGGATGGAATGATTGATGGATGGATGGATGGAATGATGGGATGAGGATGGATGGATAGAACGATGGATGGATGGAATGATGGATGACGATGGTTGGATAGAATGTTGATGGATGGAATGATGGGATGATGGATGGATGGAATAATGGGATGATGATGGATGAATAGAATGATGGATGGATGGAATGATGGGATGATGATGGATGGATGGAATGATGGATGATGGTGGATAAATAGAAAGATGGATGGAATGATGGGATGACGATGGATGGATAGAATGATGGATGGATGGAATGAAAGATGACGATGGATGGAAAGATAATGACGGATAGATGGACAGATGGAATGATGGACCGATAGAATGATGGATGGATGGATGGATGGAAAGATAATGACAGATAGATGGACAGATGGAATGATGGACAGATAGAATGATGGATGGATGGCTAGATTGTATAACTGAAATTTACACAGTTTGTTGGTTTTAGTTCCCATTGACTTCCATTGTACTTTTTTGCCCAAATGGGAACCAGAACGGTTCTGCAGAGTTGTCTGTTTAGGTGCAGCTCACACACACTCGAGCAAGCCGTCGATATTTGCAGAATGTGATGTTAAACTGTTGTCTTTGGGTACATTTACCTTTAACACTGACATTTACAGTCTGTGTGGGGTCGCTGGCGAAGCATCTGTGTGGGGATATGAGGAAGTGATGCTGTGGGAAACGTCCCGGCGCTCGGCTCTACGTGTTAAACTCACAGCGTTAATTACACTCCCAGATGATGATGCCAAGCACTTCGGTCTCTAATGAGGCTCCTGGGAACTTAGATGTACAGAAATCGAGTCGTGCAACAACTAAAAAGAGACGAGAAAGGAGGAAACAATGACACTAGATACTGAGTGTGTGTAACCTGGGTTAAAGGAGTTATTAAAAGACACAGCACTGAAAGACTTGCATATAAACATGGAGCAAAATTAACATGAACTTTCTTAGTGATATTAATTATTGGCGTTTCCACAAATCATGACATTTGTTGAGGAGATTTAATTCACTAAGTGATCCGATGCATCATTGTAGGAAACCTACATTGTAACACCACTCAGCAGTGTAATTTCAGTATAACGGAAATACTATTTTCTAGTTTTTATTAATATTTAAAATTTGTTTCAATTTTTACATTTTCATTCAAATTTCATTAATGTTTTGGTGATTTTGTTGTGTGCTTTTATAATTTTTATTTATCTTTTTTATTTTTATTATCAGTTTCCTGTGTGCTTTTATCATATTTATTAGCTTTTTTAAATGGCTATGAAGTATTAATTATTATTATATGTTATTGTAGCACATCAAATACAACAAAATGCAAACAAAAACTTTTGCCTTGGCAACAAACTGAAATAACAATTTTTTTATATATATAAATCAGTTAATTTTTATTTAAAGTTTTTTTCATGTTCATTTTTAATTCAGTTTTATTTTAATATTTTTATTTCAATTTGTCACTCACATTTACTTCAGATATTGTTAAAATCTGGTTTTAATACAAACATGTTATATTTCTTAAAAATATCATTAATACAATCAGTAGAGCAGCTGGTAATAAAATAAAAAAATTGGGTGTTATTTTAAGCCTCTGTTATTTTAATTCTTGTTTGGAATCTCATTTACACCTTTAAAAAAAAAAAAATACCGCCGTCTTTTTTAAATCAAAATTGCAGGTGTTTACAAAATGTGTCTTAATATAACCAGCTGCTCTAACTCTGAAAATACATTTCCACCTTGCCTGTCAAAAAAATCTGCATTTAAAACTGACAGACAAAGCTGAACTAACAGATGAATGCAGACACCTAAAAAAAAAGCAACAACTACAAAAACAAACAATAAGACAAAGTATGCATATGAAAAAAGATGTCAGCTTTTTATAGATACAAATGATTTTGATCTATAGGATATTAATTATGCAGCTACTTTTCACACTGATTGATTTGTTTTGACCTTTAATCATATCTTCATATCACAAGTCAATGCGTATTATAAAAAGAGTTTGTAATAACCCGGGAACTGCGACACAACAAATCAAGAGTCTGTTGAGAGTAAGCTGGCGAAGACAATCCACGAGTAAAGCATCGAGCCGAGTTAAACATCCTTTGATGTCATCTGTGTGCTATAAAATTAATCATTCTTAAAGTAAAACCTCTTTTTTCTGGAGTCAGTCCAAAGGCGGAGCACAAATCTCAAATATAAAGTAATTATTTTCTCTTTTGAAAAGCTCATTATCAATTTAAGTCGTTTGCTCTCAGATCACCAATTAAACATAATTACATTCGCAGACACTTCTAGGAGAGGAAGTCTGTGACACACTGTGTCTTGTGAGCATTTTATGTTACAGACTTTAAATTTAACCAGTGCGGAAATCTTCATAAAGAACTGAAAGGAATAGTTCACCCAGAAATCAATTCGCTAAAAATGTCCTCACCTTCAGACCATCTAAGATTAGGATGAGTTCGTTTCTTCATCAGGTTTGGAGAAATGTAGCATTGCATCAGTGTCTCATCAGTGGATGCTCTGCAGTGAATGGGTGCCGTCAGAGTCAGAGTCCAAACAGCCGATAAAAACATCACAATAATCCACAAGTAATCCACAGCACTCCAGTGATTCAGTTAACATCTTGAAAAGCTGAACTGTGTAGATCACTTTTTTACTGGATGAAGCGTTATTATGGATTATGGTTTCATATTTTAGCCAAAAGCAATGGTTTAAAGTTAAAATGTCTTGATAGCTTGATGTAACTTTTTTCTTCTCTAGACATTAACTGATAAACTGGAGTGGTGTGGATTACTTGTGGATTATTGTGATGTTTTTATCAGCTGTTTGGACTCTTATCCTGACGGCACCCATTCACTGCACAGGTTTGTTGAGAAAGTCTACATTTTATCCGAATCTGATTAAGAAACAAACTCATCTACATCTTGGATGGCTTAAAGGGGCAGTAAATGTTCAGCAAACATTCATTTTTGTGTGAACTGTTCCTTTAAGAGGGTAAAACCTCCAACATTCAAAAGCAATTCACTCCACTATTACGAAAACCATCAAATTTGTCAATTGCCACTCTGACTTTGCACACTCGTAACCTTTTCCCTCTTTTATTTTGAGTGTAATTCTCAGATATATAGAGATCATGAATTATGCATGTCTTCATATGGCTCCATTAAGCTTTCTATATTCAACTCTTTGAAGCTGCACAGTGTAATGTGGCTTTAAAAGTATTTATCACATGCAAATCACAGATACAATTTACCTGGTAGTTATTATTTTTCACGGCAAGATAAGACGCGAGGAACACATTTAAATGGAATGGATTTACAAAGGTCAACACATTTGCTAAACCTCAATAACAGTTTTTTGGATTTATAACCCAACACAAGTGACAGCCTTATCAGGATTCTGCCATTATTCAGGAATTCACAATATTCACATATTGTGAGAGTCTGAATACAGACATTAAGAGCTAAAACAAACCTTTTTCATTATTTTGCTCAAGTGTGTTGGTTTTTCACATTCTGTTGAATGTGTTTATGGCTCTTTCAAACATTCAGTGAATATAAGTCATCCACAGATTCTTCACTTGAAATTTAGCGGATGTTTTTTCATCCAAAGCTTGTGTGGAAGCACTAATCAATCCTAAGAAATTGTACTCTTGAAGCTTGTGGTTTGGTAGCGTGGTTATGTCGGAGTGGAACGTTATAGCTGATAACTTAATGTCCGAGGAACAACAGCTCATTCAGCTTTGGAGTAATTAATGATGATTACATGCTCATGTAGCTTGTGTTGTTATGCCTCATGCCATTAATCATGATTGTGCTTCCAAAGAAACAAGCTAAGCACACAGGACACACTCAGGTCCAAACGTCACCGAGACTAAAGCAAGATGACAACATGATGAACGTACCTGCAGCACTTAAAGGGATAGTTCATCCAAAAAACCATGGTAGTAACCTTGCTGTCTATGGAGGATCAGAAAGCTCTCGGATTTCATCAAAAATATATTAATTTCTTATGTCTTATGGGTTTGAAACGACATGAGGATGAGTAATAAATGACTGAGTTCTAATGTTTGGGAGAACTATTCCTTTATTTCTATATGTGTGAATATGGTATGTCCCATTACTTTTTTTTGATTCATATTGATTCTTTTCTTGACATGAAAAGTTGATTAAAATTAAACACCCAGAAATAAAATAATTAAGTTAAGGAAGATGAGTAAATAGTTGAATAGAGTTACATTTTGGGTAAACATGAACTAAATTCCATCATGAAGAATTCATTAATTGCTTTGTTTTACATTTTTAGTAAATTTTTAAAATACCTTTTATTATTTTATTAAAATAGCCAGATTAAAATTATTACTTAGTGAATCACTGATTACTGTCTCATTCATTAAATGTTAACAAAAAAATTTAATGATATGCTGACAAAATCAGTCTAGAGTCTAATTTTTGGGGATAAAAATGAATAAAACAAAACAAATCCGCACTTCGCTTTTAATTGTACTGAATATTTCAACCACAGATGGCGATAGAGAGGCAAGAGTTATGTAGTTAAGCTATCAAAGAACAAAATGAATGAATAAAAAAAATAAAAATAAAAACATTATCATCAAATTAAACCAGATCGTTATTAGTAAAGAAAACGTTTTATCAAATTTCTCCACTATAATTTACTCACCAATGCTTGACTAAATTTACTAAACTTCTGGTGAAAAAAATCTAATCTAATGAATCAGTGGGTCTTTTCATTCAGATCAGTTAAGAACATTAATCCTGCAGTATTTTGAAAAGCAGCCAAGTTACTGTCATGCTACTGAAAAATGTAGTTAAATTACAGCTCTTATAGACAACATGGTTCAATTAGTAATCAACATTTTGTCAGTTTTATGTTCAGAAACATTTATACAGTCGGACTAAATCGAGACGAGATGATGCAGGACTGAACATGATTCGCCTGAACTTTTTAACTCATGAAATCTTTCTATATTCAAACACAAATCACGTCTAATTGAAAAGAGAAGGTGTCAAAAGCAAATACTCTTCTCTCAAACTCAGATGTGGGGAAAATCAAAGAGCTGATATCTCATTTAACAACACACACTTAAAGTGCATGATGGACTAAAGCACTGACGAACAGACGAGGAGATTCATATCGATCTGCGCCGCGGCCGACTAAGTGTCATTAAATCAGCCATGCAAATGAGCGATCCTGCCTGACCGCTGTCATCCCAATCCTTCCCAACGCATCAAAACACCAACCTCCTCGAACCCCTGAACGATTGCATTCACTCAAACAACTCTGAGGCATGATTAGAAATCACATTACTTGTTTTGTTTAGTCTTTGCCATCAAATGAAGCCAATGAATGTTCGTTGAATTAGATGCCACAAATCACATTATATAACAAAAAGTTACATCTGGTTAGATAATATATTTCTCTTTTCAGTTAGTGTGAGATTATCTTGCCAAGTCCTGCACTATTAAACACTGTTTACAGTATTACAAGATTTATGGAGTGATTAAAAGAAAAATCCAAAATACATTCTGAAAAAACCTTTAATATGCCGACAAAATCAAACAAGAATTTTGAACCTGGGCTTTATCCAAAGTTCAGATTTATGCTTTGGAAATGTATGCAAATTGCAAGGAATATGATAAGCAATAAATACATTTTAATAATCTTAGGTTTATACAAGAAATTAAGGTTGCAGGCAACAGTTTATAGTTTATTAGACAGAAATGTGTTGTTTGTGTTTCATTGCGGTGGTCCATTGTGGCATTTTTGTTTAAACAAATGCTGAAAGTTTGCTTGAAAATCTGTTCAATAAAATAATTAAAGTAAATTAGGGGACTAGCATCAAATTTTTGGATACGAACAAAATTTTATTTTTAATCAAATCATTTTTTTTTTTAAATCAGCATATTAGACTGATTTTTGAAGGGTCATGTGACACTCCAATACTTGAGTAATGATGTTGAAAATACAGCTTTGATCACAGAAATAAATTACAGTTTAATAGAAATCCACATAGAAAACCGCTATTTTAAATGATAATAATATTCCACAATTTTGCAGGTTTTACTGTATTTTTGATCAAATGATGGCAGCCTTGCCAAGCAGAAGATACTTCTTTCAAAATATTAAAAAAAATCTTATTCCAAACTTTCAACCTTCCTGGAAGCGAATGCATATAGTTGGCAATACAATTAAAAAAATAATACATTGCATTTTACATTTCAAAATGTCACAGTGAAACCAAACAGAGTTTGACTCCACATCTGTGTGTGTGTCACATTTCTTACCTTATCCTCACATCTCTCTGAAGGAGGAGCTCACAGTATCCATCACCTCCATATCATCGCCTCAGACGCTCATGATGACATTATAGTCGGCAGGCAGCAGGACTCCTCCTTTATTGGCAACAGAAGAAATATAGAGTCTCGGGCCGAGCGCAGAGCTGCATGAATCTCAGGGCCGTGTCGGCAGTGCCATTATTCAGATGATTGTAGATGGGCTGCCGTATCAGCATGGCATGCGGGTTTGTGTCTCCTGGATGGAGCCTCGTGCACGCGGCAGATTTCATCTCCAGGGTTTATGACTTACTGTGTGCTGCTGTGGGATCTTTTGAGGTTATAAACTGGAGGTTTGGTAACTGTTGTTCTGTGGCTGAGAAATGTGGGAAATGCAAACCCATACAAGTGCTTGTTAAAAACATCAAGGCCTGGTATCAGTTCCCTTATACTGCCGAGGAACTGGGGTTTGATGCATCATCCTGTACTGCACACAAATCCTCACAGGGGGATCTGTGCACATCCACATATTCAAGAAGAAAATCTTGGGTTTAGTTTACAAAGTTAGGAATGTGTTATTTGAGAGATATCATCACAGCACTGGTACGTATGGATGCTTGAGTCTGCTATGGGACAGACTTGAGAGATATAAACGTAATAATCGGAGAAAAAAACATCAGAATTGTAAGATTTAAAAGTTACAATATCTTTTTATTTTTCATGCCGTGATGAGTAAAAAAAGCATTACGAATGAATTGCAAGGGGAAATAAAAGTCAGACTCCTGAGCTTATATAATCACATTTCTCACACATCTAACACATTTTTTGTGTGTATCCTCTTTTTCAGGACTTTTAGTGGTCCTTTTACACCATGGCCAAACACCAGCTCTGATGGGCTGAACTGGAGAGACTCCTGCACTCTATCACGAATTGAAAATAAAAGCAAAGGAACACTTTCGTCCCACTCAATAAAGTACATCCTAAGCATTGCTTTTAATGTTTGATGGAACCTTTCCAATGACTCCTGACTCTCTGGGTGATAAGCACTGGATATGCCATGTGTAATATTAAGTGATTTAAAACCTTGAGCACACAATTTAGACGAGAGAATGATTCTCTGTAAACCAAAAGTGGTAAAGAACTTTGTTAAAGCTTTGCAGCAAATGATTGTGCACCAGTGATAGTATCTTCTATCATCCAAATACTGCATCTGGTCATTATGTACAGATACAGCACAACAAAACAGATGATTTAAATCACTAAAACTAAGAAAAAGTTAGGATTGATGCAACTCTGTGCATGATAATTAATAAACACAATGCTCTGATTCACTTTGCTGCTCAAAATCGTCCCAAAGTTCCAATTTGTGCAGATTTGCTTTGCCTATATGGATTAATCCTTTGTTTTCTGCATAATTTATGGATATGGATATTACTTTAATGTGAAACTCAATAAATAAAGCCAGATGCTACAGCCAGAGATGAATACTGTGTCTTCTGCAAGAGAGACGAGCACCTGATGCATGGAGAATATTTGACTCGTCATTCTGCGAGATGTTCTGTCAGAATTGATTTGATATGAATCTGGCGCAAACAAAAGGGTGTCGTGGAGAATCACACGAATCGTGAATAACAAAAGGAAACAAATAAACAGACCGCCAGCCAGAACCAATGTTCAGAATATATCAAAGGAAAAAGCCCTCGTCTTAATGAAGTCGAGGCTGAGAAACATGCGTGGTGCCAACAGAATCTTAATGGCATTGTTATCGATCGCGTCTTAAGTCCAGATCCAGAAAGCGTCTGATCTGAAAACAATGAGGTTATCTGAAATCAAAGCCTTCTCCCCTGCTGGAGCACATCAGACGGAGCATTTAACACCTCCCAAAAGCCTCCAGAGAGACCATCGCATCCAAGCCAGGAGAAAAACACTCTTCTTCTCGCTACAAACAAGCAGATCATGCAATCAGGGCCCTTGGAGCTTTGCAGCGATTACGTTTCCTGCTGGTGCAAAACAGCTTGACAGATGAAGAACTCTACAAACACAAGTTCACTATGTTGGTTTACAAGAGAATATGGATTTTTTTGTGTGGAAGCAGCACTGGAGCATTCAGATTAAACATTAATTATTTTACACTGCTTCAGCGTGTGAGATCAACAAATGAACAACCTCAGTGGGCCCAACTAAACCATTCACAATTGACTTAGACTGACTAAAAGATTACAATTCCATTTCAGACTGTGAATTTCATTTGAATTAATGTGCTACTCAGTATGCAGATTCAAATGCAAAGGAATTCGTTTTACTGCCATTTGGTGTGACAAGATAAAACAAGAGACCAAACAAAACAAACTACAGACAGATAGATAGATTGATAGGTAGATAGATACAGTGCTTTAAGTGGGCCGGTACGCACAGGTACTCAGTACCGCCACTTCCAAATATAGCTCTTGAGCGTACCGCCACCTCTCCGTGCGCCCAGAACGTGCTTGTAGCGTACCGGTACGCTCATTTGGACATCTGTTTTAATAGAGGTTTTAATCTTTTACCTGCACTGCCGATTTTCAGAGCACCCTTCACAATGCAAGCTTCCTAATTCATCCCACCGAGAGCAGAGACTACATTACCCATTCACCCTTAAGTTATACAAGTGAAAAGCGCATGCTGTCAGTGTCAACAACTCAATGTGGCCGTAGAGGGTGTGTGAAACGCGTACACTCAGACGCAAGCTAATGAAGTAATGCAGTAGCTCTTTCTAAGTTCAAAAGCGGAGTTCAAAGTGGGTTCGCGAATCATTTGAGTCAGTTCGGGAGTTCGGAGCGGCTTCGCGAATCATTGGAGTCATTTTGGGAGTTTGGAGCGGGATTGCGACTCATTTGAATCAGGGAGTTTTGTAGCGGGTTCGCGAATCATTTGAGTCAATGCGGGAGTTCAAAGAGGATTCGCTACTCATTTGAATCAGTTCGGGAGTTCGTAGCGGGATCGCGAATCGTTTGAGTCAATGCGGGAGTTCAAAGAGGATTCGCTACTCATTTGAATCGGTTCGGGAGTTCGTAGCGGGATCGCGAATCGTTTGAGTCAGTTTGGGGATCGCGAATCATTCGAGTCAGTTCGGGAGTTCGGAGCGGGATCGCGAATCATTTGAGTCCGTTTGGAGATCGCAAATCATTTGAATCAGTTCGGAAGTTCTGAGCGGGTTCGCGGATCATTTGAATCAATTCGAGAGTTCGGAGTAGGTTCGCGAATCATTTGAGTCAGTTTGGGGATCGCGAATCATTTGAGTCAGTTCGGGAGTTCGGAGCGGGATCGCGAATCATTTGAGTCCGTTTGGAGATCGCAAATCATTTGAATCAGTTCGGGAGTTCGCATATATCGCTGGAGGCCAGACGCAAGCTAATGAAAAAATGCAGTAACTCTTTCTAAGGGTATTTTTTAAAATCCTTTTGAACATTTTATTTATGTTCAGTAGTTCTTTCTAGCTCAAGCAAATCCACAAACTAATAAAAGGATTTATTATTAAGGTCGCCTGCTGGCTGCTGTATATAAAACCCCTTCAATAAAATTGGCTATAATAGAGTACAGGCACCTCTTTTGGGCCACTTAAAGCACTGGATAGATAGATAGGTAGATAGATATAGATAGACAGACAGATATAGATATATAGAATAACCTGTGTTGAATTTCTTTGACTAGAAGAAACTATAGACAGAACATTAGAATGATAAGATAGACAAAAATGATAGACAGACAGAAGAATGAAACAAACAATAGAATGAATGCAGACAGACTGTTGGTTATATTTAAAATTATTGGCATATAAACTTCATTAGCTATTAGATACAAATGAAACATACAACAAAATATATAAATCAATAAAAGCATTTTATAACCTTTGATTTATACAAAGACATGATTAAGCACAATTATATAAAAGATTCTTTAAATGTACCTGTGATAAAAATGTTAAAAGTTTAACGGCCCCAGAAGTCCTTAAAACTTTGTCCAGATAAACACAGCTGTCTCAAAAATTTAGAACAAAAATATAAGTTTTATAGTCAAGCCGGTGCTACAGTATTGACATTTGGTCAATCTTCCTTGACCCTTCAATAAATGCCCACGAGTCAGTCTTGTATGGTTTATCCAACACAACTTGCAAACAGGATTTAAATCATTCGTTGTTTTGACATTCTACTTGCTATTTTTTATAATATTTATTGTATGATTAAGGGCTTTTTATATCTGAAGGTGCGATTTGACTTTCTCTGATTCTCTCTGCAAGAACTTCCTTTGCAACCAGGCCTGATAGATTTTACTTAATGTTAAAACCGGTCCTTTCGATCTGCCATGATTAAGATCCATCAGTTTATCGGTCATGGACCATCAGTTCTTCACTGTGTGTCTCTCCACGGCCAAATTCTGTTGCTCTTTCCTGAACTACACTAAGTTTCGAGGTAAGCCGACTTTAATGAGAAGCCACTACACTGGAAGACTTCTTGAACATGTCTCAGAGACAAAGAGAGTGGAGGATGATATTGAGGACCAGACTGTGGAAATGTATTTCTCTTTTAAATCCAGATGATCAGTGGGCGCTGGTGTTATCGTGTTCTTACACGGGACGTTTGATTGGCAGCCGAAGCAGAGGTCCGGCCCTGGCAGCGGCGCCCGAAGGCTGTTGGCCTTGTTTCTGTCCGTCACCCGTCTGCCGCTCACCTCTCACGCTAATCATCGTTTATCACACGCCGCATGCTTTGTCTTTGTGCCTGAATGCACATTGGAAAGAAAAATGGCTTTTTGGGTGTCATAAAGTAAGATGGATTGAACATGAGAAGACGTCCCAACGTTCAGACGATGAATCAGAGGCAGAACAGAGCGGTGTGTAAAATCATGGATCAGACTCATTTTTAAAGCATTAATGTCTTTGAGTTATTGATAGGAGACTGAGGGGGCGGAGCCTGTAATAAAAGATCAATCAGAGAGAGAAGAAAAGATCTGTTCCAGAACCTCCAGACAGCATCATAAGCACCTCTCAGAACTGAACTGAAAATGAATTTGAACTGAAGTAGAAAATGGACATTTTAATTTAGCAAAGCAAAAAAATCAGTTTTGAGAAATTAAAAACGGCAGTTTCAATTTGTTTTTGTATTATTTATGCTAGTATAGTTCATAAATTATTTTGAATCAATTTTTATATTATACAATTCTGACTTTAACTTTAGTTGCCTAGGAAAAATTTCTATTTTAATTTAATATGTATGTTTTATTTAATTTAATTTCAACTTGATTTCATTTAACAAAAATGTTTTAAATAATTTAAAATAGTTATATTAACACTGGTAATTTAAACGAACATACACTTAACAAAATAGAAAGTGATTATTAAATATGTAATAAAAATACTCTACTATAACTAATTTATTAAATATATTACATTCAATAAATTATATGTCATTAATAGACCACCGTGGAATAACACTTCACAGACTTAGAAATTTAACCAAACAGCTTCAAAATCGATGTGTATATATACATTTTTTTTATATTCAGTTAATTAAAGATTTATAATATTTATTTACATTTTTATATTTATTTTATGACTCTTATCTTAAAAATTGCTTATTTGATTCAGTGTATTAATAAAAACAAACTAGAAACAAATTGGAAAAAGGGTTTAACCCCATATTTGTGTCATGTATTTCACCACATTAGAGTATTGCTTAGCAACATGAATGATAACGTCAAACTCTGCTGGATTCAGTTTGGAGTCGAATCTGCTCTGTGCTTCACGTGGAGCTGCTGCCTATTATAAAGCTCAGAGAGTGAGGAAGACAGCACACATCAGTGCTTTGAAAACAGATGAAGTGAATTTGTTATCAAATGTGGTCCTAAAAAGGCTTCATTTGTATTATAAACCAAAAGCATGATTTAAATATAAATGGATATATATTACAGATATTTTTCTGAATGTAAATATGCCATCTAAGTATTTAAATAAAAAAATTATCTATTCTATTATTTAGATATTAACATTTTAAATTGATTTCAAAAATGTATATACAATATTTTCCGGAATATAAGTCACACTTTTTTTCATAGTTTGGCTCGTCCTGAGGCTTATAGTCAGGTGTGACTTATTTATCCAAATGAATTTGACTTGAACCAAAATAAATGAACCAAGAGAAAACATTACCGTCTCCAGCCGCGAGAGGGCGCTCTATGGTGCCAGAGATGCTGCTCAGTTCTCCTGTGGTCTACACTAAGCAGCATAGAGCGCCCTCTCGCGGCTAATGTTTTCTCTTGGTTCTGGGTTCTAAATAAATGCTACTTGTATACATGTTTTTTTCCTCATCATGACGCATCATCAGTGCGACTTATAGTCCGAAAAATACGGTATATAAAAAAATTTAATGATTAAAAACGTGTCTACTTTCATGCCAAGTGCAGATTAAACTGAATAAGGTTTAAGAGCAGACAAAAAGGGACAATTTGTTTATTGACAAATAAAATAAATAAAAATTTGGTCCATTTTCATGGCAACAACAGGTTAGAGTAATTAAAGAAAAAAATGTATATATCAAATTTTTTTGTATTAATTTTTTTTTTTTTTTAAGCTGGTTGAAAGTCTCTTCTCACCCTGATAGCAATCACAGAGTTAAATGGTCTACATGCATTTATATGTACTGATATCATCTTTGAAAAGGGGTAGGACCATAAAACATTCGTCCAATCATATCCCTTGGCCCGAGGAGCATGATAGGTTGTCCTACCTGCCTGTTAACATCTGTATTTGCATACCTTGAGCACCCTGTTCACATAGACACCAGCGCTTCCCATATAGGCATTATTATTGTAATATTACTGTAATGTTTTTGTCACCAGTGAATGAGACATTTATTAAGTCTGTGGACTAAATCACAGGCCATCACCATCTCAGCAGGAAGATCATGGATCACGGTTCTTTTGATTCAGATCTGAATAAAAGGTTTGCAAATCATTATTCAGATCTAGGCTTCAGATCGAGATTCTTTTGATTTTGATCAGGACTTCGGATCGTGAACCGTTTGATTCAAATCTTCTGAACAGGTATTGCAAATCACTTGATTCAGATTGAAACTTCGGAGCGGGTTTGTGAATTGTGATTCAGATTCTCAAAAAAGAGAGAACATACAAGTATGGACAGATACAGATGCTTTACCAGGGTAACAACACGAAGCATGAATAAAGATGCAGTTTTCTTTGGTTTAGAATTAACAGCGCTTTGGATCATTTCCATTGGCTACTTGTCCAGATCAACTTAAAGAAACTGTTTAGAGCCACAACATTTTTATCTAAAATGTATCTAGCAAGAAACACAAATTAAGTTATATTTTCCTATATTCTCTTCCGAGTAGTCAGTCGAAAGAAAGCATATTTAAAACAGAAAGAAAGATCACTACAACATTGCCATGACAAGTGAATGAATGACAAAAATAGCAACTTACTTCAATGTCAGATAAATATAATTATGTCCATAAGCTTTTTGTAAAATTTGGTTTTAGAATTAATCATTTTTGGCAGGTTATTTTTGGGCTAAACTTTATTTCTTGCCATTCTAAATTGATATCTCGCAATTCAGACTTGTTTTCTATGTTTTTTTAAGTATATATTTATATGTTTGTGTATTTATACTGCACTGACCTGCTGTGGTTTTTGATATTTTTCTTCCCAACAGTCCAGGTGAAATCAAATGCGCAGTTATCATTAAGAAACATGTGGATTGCATCACTCAATGAAGCTGTATTTTGTGTCACCGTTTGTCTTTACATTTATTGGAAACCCATTAGAATTAAAATATACTGCACTGGTCATGCGATCTAATTTCCTGAACCCAGAGGTAAATCAATACCATGTGGATGTTTATGCATTCAGATGTGCCGTCCAAAAGGAAAGCGCTGCTGTCTGTCCTGTAATTGGTGAAAAGGTGAGTCAACAAATGTATTTAAGCAGACCTGCGGTTATTCCATCACATGCTGGGATGATTCAACAGAGTCTGTGGATTAAACATGGCCTGCAGATAGAGATAGTGAGAACATTATCTACTAAAACATGCATGGATTTTGCACGCACGCACACACACACACACACACACGTGTAGGAGCTTCAGCACATGTCCTGTTTAATTCCTGAAGATACGAAGGTCAATAACGCTGCACATGCTGCTTCTCCACCAATGCATGAATGGAATAATAAAGATACAGCAACATCCTTCACAGGACAGCCTGCTGAAATGTTAATATTTAACAAACTTAATACTTAATAATGAGATCTCTGTTGATTCTGTTTTGTGTGTTTACTGTCATGCAACTAAAAATGTAATTATCTTTAGTACTCTTTTAGTATTATTCACATATTTATACCACTATAGTGTTTATTAATATTTATTTTAAATATTAATATAATATTTACTCTTATTTACAAAACAGCACGGCCTCTTGTACCTTATTGCTTACGTAACATTTAGAAAATTTTCCAAAATTGACTTATTGAAGAATTTCAGTTTCAGTAATTTAGGTTCTGTTGTCAATTTTTTAGTTTACATTTTAGTAATTTTGCTATGTGCTTTTGCATTTTTAGTTTACGTGTCAGTACTTTTGCTATACATGCTTTTGCAATTTTTAGCTTAAATTTTAGTAATTTTGCTGTGTCTCTTTTATAGTCTTTAGGTTAGGTTTTGATAATTCTGCTATTTGTTTTTATCTTTTTGTTAAAATTTTTGTAAACTTGCAACATCTTATAATTGTTCAAATTTTTAGTTAACATTTTTGCAATTTTGCTACGTATGTTTTTATGATTTAGTAATTTTGCTGCATTGTCATTTTTATGGTTTTCTCTTTTCATCATTTTGCCATGGGCTTTTGCATTTTTTTTATGTGTTCGTAATTCTGCTATGTTTTGAAAATTTTCTAGTTGTCAGTTCAAGTTTGAGTAATTTTGCTATGTGCTTTTCTTCTTTTTTGTTTTAGTAATTTTGCTGGTTTATAATTTTTCTAAATTTGTATAAATTTTCTGTAATTTTGCTATATGCACTTTTCATGTTTACATTTTTAGTTTGTTATAATAATTTTGCTGTACTTTTATATATTGTTTTGTTTTAGTTTGCATTTTAGTAATTTTCCTACATGCTTTTGTCATTTTCCTTTAGTAGTTTTATTTGATTCATTGATGACTTTTTTTTTTGTTTTACATTTCAGATGTTCTGTTTTTAATTGTGAATCTAACATTATATTTTATTTAAGCTTTATTTTTTTTAAATAATTCTGAATACTTTTCATTTTAGAAATGAAAAACAACACTGGTTATGTTAGCAGGATAATAAACCCCTGATCACCTGGAGTCGCC
Source organism: Carassius gibelio (assembly GCF_023724105.1). NCBI lineage: Eukaryota > Metazoa > Chordata > Actinopteri > Cypriniformes > Cyprinidae > Carassius > Carassius gibelio. Next base: position 26,516,452 of record NC_068405.1, on the reverse strand, counting down.
CCTGGTCTCCAGAGCATCATCACACTTGTGATTGTTGAGTGAAATCATCGCAGCAGATCTTTCACCTGCATTCACAGTTACTCTGTACTGTTCGTCCAATCTCCCTACCCTGAGTTACGCCTACACATGCCAGCGTAATGAATGAGAATCAGTGAAGCGCTGAAGCTTGAAAGACCGAACCCAGATGCAGTGGACTGGCGTCCGTCCAGCCCTGGCTGTGAACTCCACACTGGCAGCAACAAATCCAATTAGAGAAGTGAAAGTCATCTCCGACCTGAGCCAGATCTCCAGCCAGCCCTGTTTCCCCCGCTATGCATCAACACAAAAATAAAAAGAAGCCAGAGTTAGTTATTCTGAGGAGAAATGATAATTGGCAAGGAATGAACAAACAGTTTCATACAGAGTGTCATCCGGCGGAGGCCTGATCTTGTTTGGGCGGCTTCCTCCTCATGTCCTGCCATATGTAAACTCATTATTGAATCAGACTTACAGTATTTGAAGAGCGGGAATTAAATCTGGAGAAATTTAATGGACAAACTGGGCATCTGTGAAGTCTTGAGGATTGTTATCCTTCACAGAAACACTAATTCTCCACAGTGATCTTCTGTCAGTCGCATGGCTTCTGTCGTCTTTTGTTAGAGATGCAAATTTGACTGCGGTAATTAGTTGCCTGGCATCACTTTTACTGAGAATAAATTATTTCTGCATCAACAGTTCATTCAGCGCTCTCTGTAGGTGTTTGAATCCCATTAATTAGCTTGAATGTACATATTAATTCCTAGAAATGCAGGTTTCTGTTTTTTTTTTTCATTTAAAGACATGTAGAGATTTTATTGTAAATCTATATACTGTATGTATAAAGTCTTTGCCACCTTCCTGTTTTTTTAAATTATTAATATATATATATATATATATATATATATATATATATATATATATATATATATATATATATATATATATATATTTTTTTTTTTTTTTTTTTGCATTTGTCCCACTTGAATGATTCAGATCGAACTAATTGTAGTATTACACAAAGATAACCCAAGTAAATACAAAATGAGTTTTGAAATAATGATTTAATTTATTAAGGGAATAAAGCTGTCCAATCCTGCCTGGTTTGTAAAAAGTAATTGCCCCCTAAATCTAATAACTGGTTGTGACACACTTTGCAGAAGCTACTGCAATCAAGCGTCTTTCACATCGCTGTGGAGCAATTTTGTCCCTCTCTTCTTTAAAGGATTGTTTTAATTCAGCCACATTAGAAAGTTTTTAAGCATGAATGGACTGTTTAAGGTCATGCCACAGCATCTCAATCAGATTTTAGTCTGGACTTCGACTTTTGGCAACTACAAAACCTTAATGTTGTTTTTCTTGAGCCATTCAGAGGTGGAAATACTGGTGTGTTGACTGTTGCGATGATCTTCTTTTTATTAAATGCTGTGCTGATTTTTCGCCAGGAGTAATGGGCAAATGTTTTTAGCAGATGTGAGATGAGCCTTTGTGTTCTTTTTTGTCATCAATAACTTTTGCCTTGGAGCTCTCCCAGTCTCTTTCTTATTGTTGAATCATGAGCATTGACTTTAACTGAGGCGAGTGAGACCTGTAGCTCTTTAGATCCTGTTCTTGGTTCTTTTATGACCTCCTGGATGAGTCATCACTGCACTCTTGGAGTAAATTTGGTGGACCTGCCACTCCTGAGAAGGTTCTCCACTGTTCCATGTTTTCTCCATTTGTGGATAATGGCTCTGACTGTGGTTCGCTGGAGTCCCGAAGCTTTAGAAATGGCTTTATAAGATTGATTCCATCTCTTTTTGAATTTCTTCAGACCTCGGCAGGATGTGTTTCTCTTGAAGCATGCTTCACTTTGTCAGACAGATTCTATTTAAGTGATTTCTTGATTCAGCAGGTCTGGCAGTAATCAGGGTGTTCCTAGTGAAATTTAACTCACCTTTCTAAAATAACGTGTTTAATCACAGTTCTTTCATGATTTAACAGGAGGGGGCAATTCATTTTTCACATAGGGACAGGTTGTTTTGGAAAGCTTTTGAACATAGACTTCATAGTGCACGATCCTAACTTAAATTTTTATAATTCAAGACTGAATACATTTTGTAACATGATATTGATGTACTGTTTACATGGTAATGCAATGTCTGATTTTAAAATGGGTTTTAAAGGATGAATTTTGAGATTTTAAGTTTGCAGTTGATATATAATTTCTGATGATTTCTAAAATGTGATAGAGAAAAAGGCAACGACAAAGTCATTTGTTTTAAAACAAAGGTCAAAACTCCTGTTATAATGTAGATTTTTGAGGGTGCACTTTTGTCATAAACTAATCTATTACTTTTCCTACATAATTTTTAACAAAAAACATTGGTAAAATATATATTTGGGAGTCTTAGACCTTTCCAACGATATATAGTTTGTCAAGATTAGATTAGATTTAATTGTAATATAGTGAAGTAAATGTAGGCGTCCCGGGGTGACAGTTAAAGGGTTTTAATAAATTAAATACTCATTTAAAAACTGCATTTTTGTATTGAGTTGCATTAACTTTGTGCAATATTAAAATGTGTCTGATGATCTTAATCTTTTAAGTGTGACAAATATGAAAAAACAAACAACAACAAAAAAAAAAAAATGGTTGGGGACAAAAACCTTTCAGCGCTGTGTATATACTCAATGCATAATATACGAATCACTCTTTTGATCTACAGACTCTTGTAGGCATTATTTGGCTCAATATTTCTAAAGCAAGAGGGTCTTTTTCATGTTTGAGATGACAGACACAGGTTTATGGCGACAGAAAGGATCCGCGTTCGGCCAGTCCAGCTAGTTGCTGTAAAGATAAGACTGGAGTAGGTGATTCACAAACCTTCAAAATGAGAAATGATATCTGGATGCTCCACCGCCTGATAAGAGCTTCAGCGTTTGGGCATTTCATGGCTATTTTTCCCATCAGCCATGATAGACAAACAGACGTGTCACAGCACCTGAAGGGATTATTCCATCCAGACCTCTTTAACATTCAGTTTTCCAGCCTAATCCTGAATTTGAGCATTTATATTGGATTTCAGACAGAGGGAATTGTATATAAAGCTCCTGTGAAGACATTGTTTTGCAGGATTATAGATTGGTTTTGAGACTCCACCTTGGGAAATGTGAAATACAACCATGATTGACAGGAAAACCCAGAAACAGCTCTGGTTCCTAAAATAGTTTTCCTAAAAAAGTTCCCAACAAAGTGCCAATACAAATAACTCGCTCACAATTTGCCATGCTAAATGACTTGATGATTAGCCACTGGCTAATAAATAGTTGATTTCACTCACCAGTGTTTAAGTTGGAGGCAAAAAGAGTTGTTCAAAGAGCTGATTGCCCCTAATAGCTTCCTAGTATTTTTCCATACTACTGAAGTCAAAGGGGTCTGTAAACGGTTTGTTTACCATATTGCCTGATTGCATGGGCGTCACAATCATTGTAACCCACCCTCTTTTTAAAGGGATCCGTTGGTATTTAGACTTTTATGGCTTAATATAATGTTAATGATGTCTCTTACTGAAATATAGTAGAAAACCCATGAAAGATTTACGTTATTAAAATAAATCCATTGTTTTATACATATTTTGGACTATGGGGGACGCCATTATTTCGATGACGTAAAATGGTTGCACTCGATGAGCTACTGCCGCATTTTACCAACTCTAAATATTTAATTCAACTCAATTCTCGTTTATTTGTATAGCACTTTTCACGAAACAAATCATTGCAAAGCATGTTTACAGAAAATTTTAGTTTCTATTTTAAAGTTTCTACATTATATTTAGTAGCTTATCAATGGTGACTCAAGTGGTGCTCAAAACAACTTACTAGACTTTTGTTGCTGTGTTATATTTTGGGAAACCTTTCCAGGTATGTGGTAGTACACATGAGAAGGAATGCATGGTGTCCTGAAGGAACAAAGATGAAAGAAAATAAAGCAGCTCAAATGCATTTCATCTGCAGTGTTTGTCGCTCTGGGAACAATGCTGGCTGTCATGGTGCGAACGCTGCCCACAGAAGCATGACTGCCGGATTGTCAAAGCCTTTCGGAAAACGAGACCCAGCTTTTCCCTACACAAGCCTGGGAGACATGCATGGATCCGGACCGTCAGGATCACAGGACTCAATGAAGTCCAGACAGACTGACTGATCAACCGTGGGATAAACAGATGAGGGACATGAAACAACCGGAGCAAAAGAACGGGAATAAAGTTGAAAAGCGTTTAGCTGTAATAGAAAAAGCGAAGCATTTATGCTGATAAAAAGGTTATTTTGGAGAAAAAAAATTACTGTTTACTCACTTGTTTGGATTGAGTGCAACAGTTAGTGTCACTTTCTCAATGGCTTTGTTTCTGAAATATTGAAAAAACTGCTTAATGTATTAATGAAGCATGTTTTACAGTTTTTCATGATTTAATTGAAAATGTAATTCAATGTGATACTTGCTGTTACCTAATACTATTAAAACCATGTAGGCAATTTAAATAAAGCTTATAAAATGTAAATAAAATTAAAACAATGTTAATTTACTCACTCTCAGGACATCCAAGCTGTAGGTGATTTTTAAATATATACTGTATACACACACACACACACACACACTACTTGACTGAAAGACTGAAAAAAAATGACAAAATCATATGACAAAATGACAAGAACTTAAACTACATGAAAACTAAAGATACGAAAACAAAAGCTAATTAAAAATATTAATAAATGATCATATAATTAATAATAAAATCACACTAATGTAAATCACCTAAATTATATTCCATATTTTGTTATGTTGTTCCATTATACATATAAAAGTTATATATATTTTTTTAAATGGTGGAAATAAACAAGATTTTCACTATTTTAAATCATTAAAAAAAAAAATCTGTTGACAATAACTCACAATGATCCTGTAACAGAATCAACATGAGGTCACTTCAGGGACACAAAAACACCTTCAAGTGACACTGAAAGACAACCTTCAATACATGATGTTTCTGCAGAGAATCCGAGAACAAACACATCTGCAAACACTGGCTTTCTTCAGGATCATTATGTAGATCAGTCTGTGTTACAGCATCTATTCCCCAAATGTAATTTCCAGTACTTCAGAACTGAACGATTGTAAATGTTAGAGAAGACTAATGCTAACAACGAGTCAATAAATCCCTGCGTTTGCATTGCCGTATTTCAGCCACTCATTACGTCTGTGTCGAGCGTTTCTTTAAAGCAGGATTAAAAACCAAAGGTTTTATTAACACAGTCATCAGAATCAGTTCTGTTTGGCCACGTGAACAGTAAATGATGGCCCAGAGGAGGAGATCTTTGTGAAGCACTGGGTTAACAAACAGTTTAGCTGCTGATTTCTCTATTGATTGGTTTGAGAGAGAATATTTGCTGAGCTAAACCACTGTAATTACAAATCCTGCTGGCAAACTCGGAGTCCATCAGCAGGCCTAAAATAAGAGGCTTCAGGGACCCATTTATCAGGGATCCCGAATAAAACCACAAACCCACTCACTCTTAGAAAAAAGGGTTCATTGGGGTTCTATATAGAACCATAGGGTTCTTTACTCAACTCCAAAGAACCTTTTGATAAAAAGGTTCTATAAATGACAAGAAAGAACCATTTTGGCACAAAGGTTCTTTGGGCTTTTATTCATTCATATATTACATTATTCTGCAACATTTTTTATTTGTAATTAAATTACTGTTTTTAGTAACTGATTTTTGGAGAAAAACTGAAATGGCACTCTTCGTGTGATATTGATTAACTACATAAAATGATATAAATATATACATTTTCTAACCCCCATATCTTGAATTTTGTGATCATTCACATGCATTCATAATACACTGTAATTGAATACACCGAATAATACAGTGAAAGAACGCACTCAAAATGCACAAGCGCACTAGTATGACTTCCTCATGTAACTTTACATTAGCCTTGATGCGTGCACAATTTGTTTAGTTTTTGAATACACTTGATAGTGTTAAAAGGCACATCATTAAAACAAAAAATACGAGTTCACATATCACACCTAAACACGCGAGGAAAATTTAATTAGAACTAGCAACTAAATTAGTTAAAAATGACTATCCATATACATCTATGATTCGGGAACCACAAACTAACTCAAATGATTAGTGAACCAGCTCCAAACTCCCGAAATGTCTCAAATGATTCACGCTCCGAACTCCCACACTGACTCAAATGATTCGCGAACACGCTCCGAACTCCCGAACTGATTCAAATGATTCGCGATCCTGCTACGAAACTCCAGAATTGACTGAAATGATTCGCGAACCTGCTCCGAACTCTCGTACTGATTAAAATGATCCGCAAAGCCGCTCCGAATTCCCAAACCATCTCAAATGATTCGCAATCCCCGAACTGACTCAAATGATTCGCGATCCTGCTCCGAACTCCCGAACTGACTCAAATGATTCACGATTCCGCTCCGAACTCTCAAACTGATTCAAATGATCCGCAATTCAAATGCTATGCGTTATGGTCTATACAAACACACAGTAAAACAACACTATTAAACACTATTTTGTTTAAGTCAGACCAGCACAAACTGAATATTGTATATCACAAGGATTTCTGAAATAAATAACAAAACCTGCATATTAAAAAAAACTAAAGTGGCTTCTGCATCATAAAAGCTGTTGTGTTGAGCCCTTAAAAATGTTCCTTTCACAGCTTAAGTATGAAAACTATCAACAATGGACAACATAACACAAAACATTTTGAAATAAATAAATGAAAGCAATCTGAATTATTCAGAATCAGTTTCCAGAAACATACACACACACACACACACACACACACACACATACACATACATATTATATATATATATATACACATACATATTTTTACACATACATACACATATGCAATTTTTGCCATGAAGTGTATCAATAGCATATTTAGAAACAATTTAGAAATAGTACATTTCAGAAATTCAGGAAGCTTATAGGTGCTGGAACCTTCTGTAAAGTGTTTTTTTTTTTTTTTTTTTAAGTAAAACACAAAACTGTCAATTACATTCAGAACATTAGAAACACTGACTATTAGAAAACATCTCTCTGTTGCTTCAGAGGCCATAACATACTAAGTCCAACTCTCAACAACCTTGGCCAAAACAATACAAGAGTTCAACATAAACTGTTGCACCAACAAAATAATACATAGTTCAACATAAAATGTCCACGCTAGCTGCTATATGTTTTGCGTTTAGGTGATACTTGAGGCTCGATGTGCTGCTGCGGTGATATGCGAACGCTAGTTTAAAAATGAAATCTATGTTATCATGCTAAAGAGCTGACTGAAAGCCGGCGACTCCACAGTAGAGACAGGCTGCATGTTTTCAACAATGTTTCACCTGTATGAGAAAAACATACAGAGAATCACTTAAGACACTTTGCTGTAGACCCATTCCACATAATAATATTCATTAAAACTGTTAACATGTAGGAGCTTGCTGCATGAATCCGCGAGTAGGCTACAGTTTATAAATCCATGATGGTCTGATGGAAATATTGTTGTGGTAAGTCAGAGAAATACATTTTTTGTTTTTTTAAGTAATTTACTTTTTATAAGCTTTAAACCCATTAGTAATTAAGTTGTCAATGTTTCTTCAGCGGATTTACACTAAAACACGAAAGAGCCTGAACTGCGACAGTGTCACAAGTTGCCTTACATCGGTAAGTTTTGTTGTGCTTGTTGCAAACTGTTAAATTTTTTCTTTTCTGATCCTAAGCTCAGTTTTTAACTGCAGATAGTGATCTAAGATAGTTTTTGACCACAAACTCAAATGGTAATGAAGAACAGCCCTACAGAACAGAACAGAACAGCCATACAATCTGCAGTATGAGACATACGGCCAAATCAAGTTTTTGATTATTCTTGACATCCATGAATAAAAGTCAAGGGGGATTTGGAACAACAAAAGGTAAACAAGTAAATGGTGACAGATTTTTTTTTCGGGGGGAAAAAAAAAAATGATAATCCGGTTTCCACCCAGTCCCAGGAGGTTTGTCTGTTTTATCCATCTTCACTAAAATGTCTAAAAATTGCTTGGTTATTGACCAGTAATGCTAGGAGATTGTAGATATACAATAGGAATTTTGTTATTTACTACGTTTTTCAGATTATATTAAACCTGGAAAATATTGGAGAAGACCAATTAAGTTTTCAGGAGCACATTACTGTGATAAATGCCGAACTGATTCAAATGATTAGCGATCCTGCTCTGAACTCCCGAAATGACTCAGATGATTCGCGAATCCGCTCCGAACTCCCGAATCATTTGAGTCATTTCGGGTGTTCGGAGCGGAATCGCGAATCATTTGAGTCAGTTGGGAGATCGCGAATCATTTGAGTTACAAATGATTCGGGTTACAAAAAGATCGCGAATCATTTGAGTTACAAATGATTCGCGATCCCCAAACTGACTCAAATGATTCGCGATCCCGCTCCGAACACCCGAAATGACTCAAATGATTCGCGAACCCGCTTTGAACTCCCGAACTGATTCAAATGATTCGCGAACCCGCACCAAACTCTCTAATTGAGTTACAAATGATTCGCGATCCCCAAACTGACTCAAATGATTCGCGATCCCACTCCGAACACCCAAAATGACTCAAATGATTCGCGAACCCGCTTTGAACTCCCGAACTGATTCAAATGATTCGCGAAACCTCTCCAAACTCTCAAATTGATTCAAATGATCCGCGATTCAAATGATATGCGTTATGCTCTATACAAACACAAAGTAAAACAGAAAGTAATTTTTAAACACTATTTTGTTTAAGTCAGACCAGCACAAACTGAATACTGAATATCACAAGGATTGCTGAAATAAATAACAAAACATCTGAATAATATATTCATGAAAACTAAAGTGGCTTCTGCATCATAAAAGCTGTTGTGTTGAGCCCTGAAAAATGTTCCTTTCACAGCTTAAGTATGAAAACTATCAACAATGGACAACATAACAAAACATTTTGAAATAAATAAAAATGAAAGCAACCTGAATTATTCAGAATCAGTTTCGAGAAACATGCATACAAACACACACACACACACACACACACACATATATATATATATATATATATATATATATATATATATATATATATACTGTTTAAAAGTGAAATCTATGTTATCATGCTAAAGAGCTGACTGAAAGCCGGCGACTCCACAGTAGAGACAGGCTGCATGTTTTCAACAATGTTTCACCTGTATGAGAAAAACATACAGAGAATCACTTAAGACACTTTGCTGTAGACCCATTCCACATAATAATATTCATTAAAACTGTTAACATGTAGGAGCTTGCTGCATGAATCCGTGAGTAGGCTACAGTTTACAAATCCATGATGGTCTGATGGAAATATTGTTGTGGTAAGTCAGAGAAATACATTTTTTTTTTAAGTAATTTACTTTTTATAAGCTTTAAACCCATTAGTAATTAAGTTGTCAATGTTTCTACAGCGGATTTACACTAAAACACGAAAGAGCCTGAACAACGACAGTGTCACAAGTTGCCTTACATTGGTAAGTTTTGTTGTGCTTGTTGCAAACTGTTAAATTTTGTCTTTTCTGATCATTATGACACATACGGCCAAATCAAGTTTTTGATTATTCTTGACATCCATGAATAAAAGTCAAGGGGGATTTGGAACAACAAAGGTAAACAAGTAAATGGTGACAGATTTATTTTTTTGGGGGGGGGGATGCTTTAATTCTACTGATAATTGATTTTCAGTTACTTCTAAATATTTTTCCTTAGATGAACTGTCTTTTGCTCATTTCAGCAAACAAAAAGATGCAAGACTGCAAACTTTCCAGTACTCCTGTGTACCTGTGTACTGATAATCTGGTTTCCACCCAGTCCCAGGAGGTTTGTCTGTTTTATCCATCTTCACTAAAATGTCTTAAAATTGCTTGGTTATTGACCAGTAATGCTAGGAGATTGTAGATATACAATAGGAATTTTGTTATTTACTACGTTTTTCAGATTATAATAAACCTGGAAAATATTGGAGAAGATCAATTAAGTTTTCAGGAGCACATTACTGTGATAAATGCCGAACTGATTCAAATGATTAGCGATCCTGCTCTGAACTCCCGAAATGACTCAAATGATCCGCGATTCAAATGATATGCGTTATGGTCTATACAAACACAAAGGAAAACAGAAAGTCAGACCAGCACAAACTGAATATTGTATATCACAAGGATTGCTGAAATAAATAACAAAACAACTGAATAATACATTCAGAATCAATTTCAACAAACATACGTTTATATGAAGAGTTTGGTTGCAAAACGCGATAAATGCCATTTTTTGACATTTGGATTTTATTATTGGAAATCACTGTTCAGATGTACCTTAATCTATGTGTGAATTGCTGCCATTAATAGATTTAAAAAATTACATTTTAAGCCTACTACAAAATGTATTTTTTTCACAAAACGCGATATCCGCCAGCCCAGTTTCTTTACAAAGTGCGATATAGGCTATAGAACGTTCAGGATGCTGCACGAGCTCAGGATGTCACACGAGGAGAGAGTCACCACTGGTGAAGTGTTCCGAGTTTTCTCAGTGATTTAACAAAAAGTGGACCAGGATAAAATACTCCTGCGTCTGTCAACAATAAACAAATGCAGCAGGGAACGAGTCTCCGCTGATGTCAAGAAGACAGACAGGGAGGTTGCAGTGTTTACACCAAACGCGAATAGAGCGTCTGGCGCAAATTATTTCTAGAAAATCTTTCTTAAAACCCCTATTTTGAGAGTCAAAGGTGTCTCTAGATGCGTGAACGAGTCAAACTCGCGTCTTCCGCGCCTCCCTAAACGCCTTCGCGCCGCGAGACCTCCAGGCACGCGTAAACGCGCCTTTGCATTGCGTTTTGCAAAAAAGAAGAAAAAAGAAATGTTATGTTGTGTATGTTCTGGCCAAAACTAAATCAGAATCTTATTATTATTAATCAATCTTTGTATATACTATTCCATATATTTATGATGCATTGTTTTTTTAAATCAATTTAAGATGTTTAACAATGTTAAGAATATGTTGCATTTTGGCATGGTTTTTGACTTATTTATGAACTAGTAACAGTTATTTGTGCTATGTTACTTCTAAATATTTTTCCTTAGATGAACTGTCTTTTCCTCATTTCAGCAAACAAAAAGATGCAAGACTGCAAACTTTCCAGTACTCCTGTGTATTGATAATCTGGTTTCCACCCAGTCCCAGGAGGTTTGTCTGTTTTATCCTTCTTCACTAAAACGTCTTAAAATTGCTTGGCTATTGACCAGTAATGCTAGGAGATTGTAGATATACAATAGGAATTTTGTTATTTACTATGTTTTTCAGATTATATTAAACCAGGAAAATATTGGAGAAGATCAATTAAGTTTTCAGGAGCACATTACTGTGATAAATGCCGAAATGATTAGCGATCCTGCTCTGAACTCCCGAAATGACTCAGATGATTCGTGAATCTGCTCCTAACTCCCGAACTGACCCAAATGATTCGTGGTCCCGCTTCGAACTCTCGAATTGATTAAAAGTATCTGCGATTCAAATGATATGCGTTATGGTCTATACCAGGGGTAACCAACCCTGCTCCTGGTGATCAACTGTCCTGCAAAGTTCAGTTCCAATCCTAATCAAACATACCTGAAGCAACTAAGGTCTTCAGGATCACTTGAAAATTAAAGGCAGATGTGCTTGATTAGGGTTGGAGCCAGAGTATGTGAGCTGAGCGGAGCGGAGTGGGAGCGGAGCGTGGAGTGGAGCGGTGTGATTTTGACAGGAGCGAGGAGTGGATTTTTTTAAAAGTCGGAGCGTTGTGGTTTTCACTCGCTCCAAGAGTGCTCCACCACCGCTCCATCACGAGTACAATTCATGCCAACGGCCCGTAATATAACTGCATATTTAGCAAGTATAAACGTTAAACATTTAACTATAGCTTGATACAGATGGATCTCTCAAATCAGAAGGTTACAATGACGACAATAGTCAAGCGGGAAGTTATAGGTTAGTTCTCAAGGAGTTTGTCTGTTCCTTTTACTGAATATTTTCGGGTCAAAGCATGATTTAAACAGTTACAGCACATTCACACGCAATCGCTTTCACAATAATGCATTCAAACAAATGTAATCTTACAGTGTTACTTCATCTGTATCTGATTTTGAATGAGCAGAAATCTGTAAGAAATGCATTGATCTGTAGATAAAATAAAAATGTACTGTTATTTTAAATCACAAACAAAATTTGCTTTTGCTTTGAGAGCATGTGGAAACTGTGACATTACCGTGAGGGAAAAACCATCATCCAAAACAAACCATGGCTTACAGTCAGATTCAGCGTATATTTATGATCCAGAATCAGATCCCGAGGTTGAAACTGAATGAGAGCTGCAGCAGCAACGATTCGCTCTGAGCGGGGCTCGAACCCCGGTCTCCGGCATGGGAGGGGACGCACTAACAAGGAGGCAGAGATATTTGAAGCAGTTTTACTCACCGCTTGCAGTTCCAACACACGATCGTGACCCTTTTTCGTTGGGATTGCATCATCCTTAAGAAATAAACGATACGCAAATCCGTCGTCAAACTGGGCCTTGTTTGTAAAACAAGCATCTTCGAAATGCAGGGAACAAACACAAACACTTGCACAACTCCGTTGATGCTCTGTAAAAATAAACTTCATCCACTGGTCCCTTAATGCTGTTTTTTTTGGTAATCTGTGCAGGGTTGTCTTGCCCTGGCAACCAAAAACACACTTCTTTTGTGACTTTTCGCGACGCTCTCGCTCTGATCAGTGAATGTCTGTTGTGCTCTCAGTGCTCTGCTATACGGGAGCGCGCGCTCTTCCGGGAGAAGTGCCTCAGGACCCATATAAGGAAATTCCGCTCCATCTAACGTCACACAAAGCCATACTCGAAAAAAACTTTCCGAAACTTGTGACAAACCGGAAGGAGTATTTTGGGAACAAAAATACTCCTTCAAACCTACAACTTAATTTTTGAAACTTTGTCCACGTTTAGCATGGAAATCCAACTCTTTAACTGTGTAAAAAACTCAGTATGTATGAAATAGCATTTCACCCTCCCTTTAAATGCTCTGAGCGCGGAGGGGAAATTGTTGCCGCTCCACTCCGCTCACATGCTCTGGTTGGAGCTAAACTTTGCAGGACAGTCGATCGCCAGGAGCAGGGTTGGTTAACCCTGGTCTATACAAACAAAGTAAAAGAGAAAGTAATTTTTAAACACTATTTTGTTCAAGTCAGATCAGCAAAAACGGAATATTGTATATCACAAGGATTGCTGAAATAAATAACAAAACACCTGAATAATATATTCATGAAAACTAAAGTGGCTTCTGCATCATAAATGCTGTTGTGTTGAGCCCTGAAAAATGTTCCTTTCACAGCTTAAGTATGAAAACTATCAACAATGGACAACATAACACAAAACATTTTGAAATAAACAAAATAAAATCAATTTCGAGAAACATACATACATACATACATATATATATATATATAGAAAAGCTGTTTAAAAATGAAATCTACATAATCATGCTCAGGAGCTGACTGAAAGCCGGCGACTCCACAGTAGAGACAGGCTGCATGTTTTCAACAATGTTTCACCTGTATGAGAAAAACATACAGAGAATCACTTAAGACACATAATAATATTCATTAAAACTGTTAACACGTAGGAGCTTGCTGCATGAATCCGTGAGTAGGCAACAGTTTACAAATCCATGGCGGTATGACGGAATTATTGAGATCTCAGATCATTATTTAGTTTTGTGCAAACTTCATATAGCCAAAATTGTAAATTCTACTTCTTGTTACAAGTATAGAAGAAGCGTCACTTCTACCACAAAAGACTGCTTTTTAAGTTATCTTCCTGATGTATCCAAATTCCTTAGCATATCCAAAACCTCAGAACAACTTGATGATGTAACAGAAACTATGGACACTCTCTTTTCTAGCACTTTAAATACAGTTGCTCCTTTATACGCTTAAGAAAGGTTAAGGAAAAGAGTTTGACACCATGGTATAATGAGCATACTCGCACCCTAAAGAGAGCAGCCCGAAAAATGGAGTGCAGCTGGAGGAAACAAACATAACCCCAGGTATTTATTCAATACAGTGGCTAAATTAATGAAAAATTAAGCCTCAACAAGTTTTGACATTTCCCAACACAGCAGTAATGACTTTATGAACTACTTTACTTCTAAAATCGATACTATTAGAGATAAAATTGCAACCATTCAGCCGTCAGCTACCGTATCACATCAGACAGTGCACTATAGACCCCCTGAGGAACAGTTCCACTCATTCTCTACTATAGGAGAGGAAGAATTGTATAAACTTGTTAAATCATCTAAACCAACAACATGTATGTTAGAACCTATACCATCTAAGCTCCTAAAAGAGGTGCTTCCAGAAGTCACAGTTCCTCTTCTGACTATTAATTCCTCATTTATGTCCCCAAAACCTTCAAACTGGCTGTTATTAAGCCTCTCATCCAAAAAACACAACTTGCCCCAAAGAACTAGTTAATTGGACCAATCTTGAATCTCCCTTTTCTGTCGAAGATACTAGAAAAGGTGGTATCCTCACAATTATATTCCTTCTTAGAGAAAAATGGTATATGTGAGGATTTCCAGTCAGGATTTAGACCGTATCATAGTACTGAGACTGCTCTCCTTAGTGTTACAAATGATCTGCTCTTATCATCTGATCGTGGGTGTATCTTTCGATTAGTTTTATTGGATCTTAGTGCTGCGTTTGACACAATTGACCACAACATTCTTTTGCATAGACTTGAACACTTTGTTGGCATTAATGGAAGTGCATTAGCATGGTTTAAATCGTACTTATATGACCGCCATCAGTTCGTAGCAGTGAATGATGTAGTATCTTGTCGATCACAAGTGCAGTATGGAGTACCTCAAGGCTCAGTACTAGGGCTGCTACCCTTCACGCTTTATATGTTACCCTTGGGAGATATCAACAGGAAACATGGTGTTAGCTTTCACTGTTATGCTGATGATACTCAGCTCTATATTTCAACACACCAATTTGAAAAACTAATGGAATGCATAGTCAATATTGAAAAATTGATGGCGAGTAATTTCTTACTGCTAAATTCTGAAAAAAAAAAAACAGGTGTTATTTATAGGACCTAAAAACTCTGCTTGTAATAACCTAGAACACTGTCTAAGACTTGATGGTTGCTCTGTCAATTCTTCGTCATCAGTTAGGAACCTAGGTGTGCTATTTGATCGCAATCTTTCCTGGTTTCCTGGTCTTTCCCAAGGTTTTTTTTCTCCATTCTGTCACCGATGGAGTTTCGGTTCCCTGCCGCTGTCGCCTCTGGTTTGCTTAGTTGGGGTCACTTCATCTACAGCGATGTTGTTGACTTGATTGCAAACAAGTTCACAGACATTATTTAACTGAACAGAGATGACGTCGCTGAATTCAATGATGAACTGCCTTTAACTATCATTTTGCATTATTGACACACTGTTTTCCCAGTGAATGTTGTTCAGTTGCTTTGACGGAATGTATTTTGTTTAAAGCGCTATATAAGTAAAGGTGACTTGGATTGTGGTAAGTCAGAGAAATACATTTTTTTTTCCAAGTAATTTACTTTTTATAAGCTTTAAACCAATTAGTAATTAAGTTGTCAATGTTTCTACAGAGGATTTAAACAAAAACACAGAAGAGCCTGAACTGCGACAGTGTCACAAGTTGCCTTACATCGGTAAGTTTTGTTGTGCTTGTTGCAAACTGTAAAATTTTGTGTTTTCTGATCCTAAGCTTAGTTTTTAACTGCAAATAGTGCTCGAAGATAGTTTTTGACCGCAAACTCAAATGGTAATGAAGAACAGCCCTACAGAACAGAACAGAACAGCCATACAATCTGCATTATGACACATACGGCCAAATCAAGTTTTTGATTATTCTTGACATCCATGAATAAAAATCAAGGGGGATTTGGAACAACAAAGGTAAACAAGTAAATGGTGACAGTGTTTTTTTTTGGGGGGGGGGGGGGGGGGGGGGTGAATGAATGCTTTAATTCTACTGATAATTGATTTTCAGTTAGTTCTAAATATTTTTCCTTAGATGAACTGTCTTTTCCTCATTTCAGCAAACAAAAAGATGCAAGACTGCAAACTTTCCAGTACTCCTGTGTATTGATAATCCGGTTTCCACCCAGTCCCAGGAGGTTTGTCTGTTTTATCCTTCTTCACTAAAGTGTCTTAAAATTGCTTGGTTATTGACCAGTAATGCTAGGAGATTGTAGATATACAATAGGAATTGTTTTAATGAATTTTTCTTTCTTTCTTTTTTTGGTCGCTGCTGCATGAAGTGAAGATGCAGTTTGGGAAGGACCTTCACCTTAATTTAGAGACTGCTCTTCAAGTTCTGAACAGTTTAAGTTAAATTAAATTACATTTATGCATTAAGCAGACGCGACTTATAGTGCATTCAGGCTATCAATTTTTTACCTATCATGTGTTCCCGGGGGAAATCGAACCCCCAACCTTGCGCTTGATATCGCAATGCACAACCAATTGAGCTACAGGAGCTTTTTTCCTTAACCATTAGTTGCTTGGTTTGTTGAATGGTTACTAATAAATCTATTTATACCATTATACTATTTTTGTGAATATAAATAAATGACTAGTTCTATGCACTTTGGGTGTGCTTTTTTTCAGTATTCATGGGTGACTTTATGTGAATTACATTTTTACATTTTAGGGTCTTGATGTTTGTCAATTATTTGAAATATTTAATCCTTAAAAAGGGTTCTATAAAGAACCTTTTAGGGGTTCCAAATACATAGCGCCTGATAGAACCTTTTCTTCTAAGAGTCCACTGCATCTGCATTGATTTGGAAAGTTTAAGTTTTCTTTTATTAATTCGTACTGCTTACGTTTTGAATAAACCACTTACAGTTATCGGCCGTGAACGAATCTACAATCATGTGTTGCGTAGGACAGTTGAAATTTAGTTTTAGTTTATGTGTCATTTTTAGATTGTTTTTCTAATATTTATGTTTAGATTTATTTAAATTTGAACTGTTGTTCTACATTCAGAAATGTAGCTTTATTTTATAGCATTTATAATTTTAATAATTACAAATACTGAAATAAAATAAATAATTATGCTTTGGCATTTTTCTATTTTTTTTAAATTTTCTATTTAGCTTTAATTTATTTCAGTTTTAGTAATTCAACTTAAATTTTATTTAAAGATTTTAAGTTTATTTAATATATTTTATTATATTTGTACTCTTGTAGTTTTAGAAACTTTCTAGTGTTTTTGTAATTTTTATTAGTTTTAATAAAACTATATATCTTTTCATCTTTTTTATTCCAGGTTTAGTAATTTTAGCATTTCAACTTTAAAATATGCTAGTCACCATGCCTAATTTTCATTTTTTAGCTAATATTCATATTTTATTTGTATAGTATTTTTATTAAGTTTGATGTGCTTGATGACATTTTTAATTAAAAAAATATTTAGATTTTTCTTTTCAGTTTTACTAGTACTAAAAGTACTAGTACTTTAACTTATATTTATTACATTTTATTTTATTTTTCATATAATATAAATATTTTATTAATAATGTTTGTAATTTGTAGTTTTGGCTATTAGTTTAGCTTTAATATATATAAAAAATATTTCAGTTTCAGTAATTTTAGTTACATTTCTATACATACGTTTCATAAAAATCAGGTGAAAATCCACCTGCAGGTGAGATGTGAGACTATATTCTTGATTTTTCAGTCAAATGCATCTTTGCAGCAATTAAATGAAAGTAACAAACACACTGATATATCTACAGGAAACACATTTTGACTTGTTGATATAACTAAAGTGATGCCAGTCAGTGTCAAACATTAGACTTTGAAAGTGCAAACACAAAGGAGCAGCACGTCCTGAAGTCCTCACAGAAATGCCAGGTGTCGAGGAGACACACGGGGTCTGACTGTCTCACAACAGTTCAACTGTTCTCATGTTTATTCATTAGGACACATTAGCATGTATTTATAGATAGATAGATAGATAGATAGATAGATAGATATATATATATATATATATACACCGTGCACACTGGCACAGAAACCAAGCTCTCATTACTAAAGCTGTGACATCTGGCAGATCAGTTTCAGCTTCACACCGATGCTGATCCCAAATATTTCAAGTTTTTGGCAGCGTCTCAGCAAATATTAGAGGTGATTATGAACCCTTTTTAATGAGATTATGCTCGTCTTAAGGTACAACATCATCTTACCCTTGAAGGTCCAATTAAACCCAAAATCTCACCTCTCATTCATAATTCATTCATCGCTGTGTGCAAATAATGAATTTAGTGGCATGCCCTGCATCTTAACTCGCATCATTAAAACAGCATGACCGCTAAGCATCGAAACAACAACAGCATATCATATCATTTATTATTATTTTTAATGAAAGTTAATCTAAAAACCATCCTTTTTTGACCCTCATGCTGTTCCAAAACTCTCGGAAGAAAGATGTTTAAAACTTTCATTGTTATTAAAAGTTTATAATGACCACATTTGAACTGGTGCTCTATGAAAAAAAATAAGCTATAAAGCTAAAACAAATAAACTAATAAATAATAAAATACATGATAAAATTTAAAAATATTAAAATTATATATTACATTAAAACAATGAAATTTATTATAACAAAAATAATAAAAAATACATCCATAAGTCAAATAAAAATTATATTCAAAAATTACATGTATAACAGAAAATAATAAACATTAAACATACTGCTGAATACTAAATTAAATACATTTGTTTAATAAAGTTACTTAAAACTATGAATATATATATATAAATAATTAAAAGATAAAATGTTGAAATCATATGAGACCTACATATTACACAATAAAAATAATATTAAAAATAAAAATAATTGATTGAAAACAAAAATAAAATAAAATAAAAATGCTGAAAATGCAAAATTAAAAAACAAAATAAATGGTTAAAAATTAAAAACTAATGCATTAAACTTTAAATAAACAATTAAATATTAACATGATATATTAAATTATGCATTATAATGAAAATAAATAAATATATAAATGATTACAAAAACTAAAATCATATAAACTAATAAATGTGTAATAATATATATATATATATGTGTGTGTGTGTGTGTGTGTGTGTGCCAATAATCATAAGGATATTAAGTTAAGATCATGTTCCATTAAGATGTTTTGTAAATTCCCTATTTTCAGATATCTCAGACAAATATTGTCTCATCCTAAAAAAAAAAAAAAATCATACATCAATGAACATTTGGAAAAATGGCTAAATCTGTGGCCCAGGGTGTGTTTGAACTTATTTCTTACATAGGGACCCCTTTCATGCTTTTCCCAAATTTGCATTCAAAGGAAGTCCTTAAAATCTCAATAGAGCATGATAAATCTCTCTCATTTTCTGCCCTTTATGTTCAAAGCATGGGTTCTCTTCTAGTGGTCAAAGCCACCTTTAATATCACAGTGGCTCCGCCGGAGTAATTCAAAGCCTCGTCCTCCCGCGGCTCCTTCAGCGATAACTCAAATTGACTTTCACGGCCTAATTCAAATGGTACATGTTAAATAATTAGCATTAAGACAGTCACATTCATAGACGAACTCTCAAACTCTTAAGCTGGCCGAAGTGGCTCTTGATAAGTCTGTGTTTAACGCAGGAGTAATTAGCTTTAGCATTCTTCAGCAGGCCCGAGCTCAGCCGCTAATGACAATTCAATGAGGCCGGTCGACTCCGTATAATCACAACACTGACTCCAGAACATGAGCCTCCAACCACGGCACACAAACCAAACACAGAAAACAAACAGCTTTCAAAATAAACACATTATTGATAATAACTATAATTAGTACAGCTAATTAGACAAACGTAGGGTGTTTGCAATGAATCAATTATCAGCAGCAAAGACAGAATATGAAAGAAATTATAAAAGTTATGAAAGCAAGTCATCATTTTTAAAAAGTTTGTTTACTGAAGAACATGCTGTTGATATTTTTGTATTATTTACATTCTAATTAAAAAAAATCTGTGTATAATACATTTATTTGTAATATTTTTAATTATTTTTTTTATTTTTTACTTTGATTTAGGTTTTAGTATTTTGTACGCCTTTTGTCATGAATAAGTTGAAAAAAAATATTTCAATTTAACATGAATATTTTTTCTCCAGTTTTAGCAATATTTCAGTAATTACTTAAACAATTTAACATTAAACATTTTATTTTATTTAATTGCCAAGGCAACATTTTCATTTTGGATTCACAAAATGTTGTCATCTTTATTTTATTAGGTCTGTAGTAAGTTTGATGTGCTTTTTTTGTAGATATATATATATAGTATAATTTATTTAATTTTATCAATGCATTTTATTTCAATAAATTGGAAAGACAACATTTAACATTTATTTTTCTTTTCAATTTTATAATTAGTAATTTTTTTATAAGTTTGTCAGGTAATATTTGTATTTCATTAGTAAGTTTGTAGTTTTAGTAAGTTTCGTACGTTTTAATTCTAATATTTAATATGTCCATTTTAGTACTTTATTTATTAAATTACCAAAGCAACATTTATAATTTCTGGTTATGTTTAAGATTTTTGTTTTGTTTTTTGAAGATCTTAAGTTTTGTTTCATATTTACTTTTAATTCAATCAATTGATCACCCAATCAACAAATGAATGAATGAAATAAATATAGCATTTACTTGAACCTCAAGCCACTGAATAATTTTTTGCCGAGGCAGAAATGTTGAGCAGTAGATGAACAGACTTCATGCACAATAAGAAGTCTGAGGTCATTACAGGAGACTCTGAAGCATAACGATTGTGTGCTAAATCACACAGCACTAGTCCATGAACACTTACAAGGTTACTGGTTCAAATAAGTAGCTGACAGCACCAGCGGTGTTAAATTAACCCCGGGGCTGCTGGGTACAACATCCCTGTGCCCTTGTGCTTAACATTCACGCTGCTTCAGGAGACCCGCATAATTATTAAAAAATGTTTGATGACTGCTTATATTCAGAAGTGCAAATATTACTGCAAACAGGACTGTTTAGACTGAAAATGTAACAATAAATGAAAACAATATATATGTGTATGTTTTGCTCAAAATGTTAAAGTAAATAGTGTACAGAAAATATGTAAATGCATTCATTTTTGTATGTGACGGGTCTGTTTCTAGTTTCTCTGAGCGTTTTGTCACTTTTTAAGCTCAATCTGTTGTCACACAAGTGAGTTTGCAGAGCACTTTTTAATTGGCTTGGCCTTGAACGGGCGACAATCGCAGACGGCAAAACAAACACAGCCGCGGGCGATAAACGCCACACACAGAGAACAACGTGCCGCTTCACTCAGGGTTATTCTTCCAAATGAGGGCTTGACAGTCAGCATAACATCAGGACCGCTGCTCCTGCAGAACACAGAGGACATTATATTATATAAGATATTATATATTAAAAAAGGGGGTTGAAAGAGTAAATGTGCACTTTTTGAAGGTTGTGTGTCTGGTCACTCAATAGAGTAACCGTACACTTGAGGTCAGTGCTATTTTAATGCAATACATTATTCGTTTTTAGCATTTATTATATATTATTTGTAATATTTATTATTTATAATATTTATTTTGAATTTGGTTATTTTTTATTTTTAGTTTATAAATTTAGTGAAATGTTAAGTTATGTTTTTGCTATGTTGGTCATTTTTACTTTGAATTTTTTATAGCTTGAACTTATTTTATTTTATTTCAGTTTTAGTTTATATAAATTATTTTTATTTTAATTAAAACATTATTAAACAATTATAAGAGTAAAAAAATATTTACTGTAGTTTCCTTTAATTTCAACTTTATTTTCAGTAACAAATACAGTATGATTAAGTTTTTGATTTATTAAAGCTTCATTTAGTTTTAATACATTTATTTCAGTTTTAGTTAAAATAATTTATTTCTGTTTTAATTTAACTATATAAATGCTCAAATTGTTTACTGTTTTTATTATTTGTCCTCATTTGTAAGTCGCTTTGGAAAAAAAACTGATTGCTAAATGACTAAACGTATTTTTTATTTTTAATTCATGCAAAAAAAAATATTTTTAAATTAAGTTTAAGTAATTTATTTCAGCTTTATTTTAATTATTATTATTTTTATTTGGCTTTAAGTTTTACTTTAGTTTACATAAATTTTTATCAACTGTATATGATTGTTACAAGGCAGTCATTGTGGTTCACATCATGTCTTTTTCTAACAAAAGTGATTATTTTTCCACTTGAATAGATGTGAAGTTGTAAGACGTGATGTCTGTATTATGTCGAATGTTATTTGATGGCAATCACAGGTCTTTTTGTTCATGATTGTGCTTTGTTAAAGAGCGTCAGCACTTTGATCACAAAAGACATGGGAAGCACGTCATAAACCTTGACATTTATTCAGCCGCCAACATTTACTTTGACTGCAGTAAATATGAACAGCTCTGACACCAGATGAAGTGTGCGGCGTGGCGTTTAACGCATGGTAATGCTGTAAGGTCATGCAGAAGCGATGCAGCCGCAGACATTACTCATGCGGTGTTAAACACATTCTGACAGCAGAGCAGGAAACGTGCCTCTGTCTCATGTAGTCCAGAAACCAGAAAAATACTCATCCATCACCCGCTTCTGCGTCTGGATGTAGAGCCGTGACCTTGAGCTGTAAACAACAGCAGTGACGCATTACAAAGCGCCGCGTGAATGATTAGTCTGAGATAAGGCCACCTTAAACGCGGCAGACGGCAGATATGAATATGAATATGGAAACAGATGGAGACACTAGAAGAGATGTTAGAATGATATAAAGACATCAGCTGATCATTTGAATGTTGCCTTTGTTGCTAACTCGTAGTTGGTTTCAAATTTGCAAATGTTGGAAAGTTATTTCCTGGATTAGACTGTATCACAAAACAAACATAGTAATGCCATAGCAACCACCAACAACTCCAAAGTAACAGCACAAAACCCAAGAAAATTCTAAAAACATTCAAAACACCTAAGTAACAAGTAATGTTCATTCAGAGTTATTAGTGACCGTCCAGTTGCACTTACCCCTATTCTCATGAAGTGCTTTTAACGGCTAGTCATGCACCACATCAAGTCTGCCCCCCCCCCTTCCAGTTTGCATATCAGTCCAACCGCTCGACTGATGATACCATTGCCACTGCCATCCACTCACACATCTAGAGAAAAAAAGACTCATACGTCAGAATGCTGTTTATAGACTTCAGTTCAGCATTAAGCACAATCATCCCTCAACAGCTCATTCATAAACTGGCTGTTTGACTTTCTGACTGGAAGACCTCAGGCAGTACAGGTCGGCAGCAACACATCCAGCACCATCACACTGAACACTGAGGGCCCACAAGGATGTGTGCTGAGCCCCCTCCTCTTCACTCTGCTGACCCATGACTGCACACCGTCACACAACTCCAAGTTTGTGGATAACACTACTTTGGTGGGTCTAATTAGCAACAAGGATGAGACAAACTACAGGAGCGAGGTGAACCACCTGGCCAGATGGTACAGTGACAACAATCTGTCTCTGAACGTGGAGAAGATGAAGGAGATCGTTGTTGACTTCAGGAGAGCACACATTCAGCACGTTCCTCTGACCATCAATGGTGCAACTGTGAAGAGAGTGAGCAGCACCAAGTTCCTGGGTGTGCACATCACAGAGGACCTCTCCTGGACCGACAACACAGCACTGGCCAAGAAATCTACTTCTACTTAGAAATCTACTTAGAAATCGATTTTATCTGTATTTAATGTTCTACTGTTAAGTGTTATCTGTATGCACCAAGCGTCTGAGAGTAACGCAATTTCAAATCTCTGTTTGTATGTACTGTACATGTGGAAGAATTGACCTGGTCTTTAATAAAGTTAACTAAAAGTTAGCGCAAACATTATTTATAAATTGCTCATGGAATGTTCATTTCTGAAACATCCAGTTGGATGCTTTTAAAAAACATTAATTTAAATATTACTATTTGTTTCAGAATGTTTAGAGAAGATTCAAAGGTAACGTTTCCATGATGACTGCATAATGATCAAATGCAGGGTGTTGCTATTATGTTGTTAAAATGTCCTTGGTGGGTGCCACAGTAGTTTGCTATGAAGAGGTTTTCAGCAATTTATTGGATTGCCGTTCTGTGTGGTTTGCAAGGTGTTGCTACGAGTAAGTTTGATGTTGTGATCAGTTTGCTTAAATATGTAAGATGCTTGTTAGGATATTGCTTTGAGGTTCCTAGGGTGTCCTGCATGGTTGACAGATTGTTTCTATGACGTCTCCAAAATGTTAAGGGTTTTTTCACCCATTTTATCATCTGCCGGACAACCATAATGTTTTCATTTTTGTTGTGATTGTGTAGATAGTTGCAGATTGTGATTGATTTCATGTGTGTGATTTATAGGGCATGTAACATAACCAAATTTGTGATCTGAATGAATAATGTAACTCAAAATGCAGTGAATGCAGCTTGTGCATGCAATTCACAAGCTCCTTACATTCTGTGATCATAAATGTTTGTTTTGTTCCCTCTTATTCGTATGAAGAAAGAGACGTATATGAGTTTACATTTGTGCTGATGAAATGCAAGTTTTTTGTCTTTCTCTGTATGAAATGAACCAGCTCCAGAAGACCTGCTGACACTGCTGTCACCTGAATGTGTAATACTTTTCATGGATAAAGAGGAATGAAATTCCTAGAAAATTGTTGTAGAATAATAACTTTGGAATTGCAATCATGTTACATGTGGACCGGCGTGCAAGGTTACGATATTTGAGAGGTTTTTAATAAAACCTTAACACAGGAATTAGTTTGACATTTAAAGAAAAACTGGACTGGCAATCAGTGTAAGCCTGATGCAGAGTATTGCACAATTTCAACTTTCTATCAACGCCATTACGGCAGGAGAAATAGTGTGTGATTACAGATAAGAGTGAAAAGCCATCTGAATGCAGAATGTTTGCATTTCCATCGATTACAGTACTTTAGCAGCTGTCATGCTGTTTGCGTTCAGCCCGTCTGAAACAGTAATGCAGGAATGTTTGTCTATAGATGATGCCTCTGCTGCAGCATTTGTCCTTGTTTTGTCCTCTGCTATGGTTGTCTGAGCTCTGCATTAAGCTTCGTTTGCTGTCGTCCAAAAACATTCTCATTAGTTTTATTCACAAAGCGTTCATTAGTTTCATCACTTTACCTCGTTTTGGCAAAACTGATCGCAGCAGATTGACTTCGTTAGTAAGGTTTCGTTTTTTTGATTGTCATCACTCAAGTCACAGATTCGCCCACGATTGCAAACAATTACCGAATGAACTTGGGGAAAAGTAGCTCTGTGGCATATGAAGAAATGCCATAATTAAAGCCAAAACAGATGCTACACTATTTTTACTGCATATAATAAATGCTACATATATGCCTCCATCATGGTAGAGCTGCATATGATCACCAAAGGATTAATTTGTGGTTATACATTGCGCTATCAATGCACAACATCTTATCTGTTTATATAGCAGCATCAAGAACATTACTTAAATTTTCCCAACTCTATGCGCTTTTAAAAACACTGGGACATATCATAATTTCACCGGACTCTCTAAAGCGGGCAGTGAAGCCGTGAGTTTTGCTCAAGTGCTGTGGGATTATCAAGCTCTGCTCGGCTGGAAAGACTTATCGCCGTGCTGAAGGTAAAGTGGGCGACTATCAATAAAACATGAGCAGTAGGCTTCACATCTAACACATCGCTCTTATTTATGTAGGTGCCTCAAATCCGTATCAAATCCGTGTTCACAAAACCCTGTGATCTACGTCTTTACGCTATCAGATCTCTCAGGGCTTTGGGAAGAACACACGAAGCTCAATTAATGATGTACGTACAGATGTTAGCCGCATGCTGCTTTCAGGAAGAGAAGGTGACATTGAAACGCACTTCCTGGAAATAAATTAATTACAGTGCACCTTGAGAATAAGATGCATTTGGTGCTCTTCACACACACACACACACACACACACACACACACACGTCATTTAGTATCACAAAGGCCTTTGTTTACTTGGCTAATAATGTATTTCACTCTTATTTCATTCTTCGCTTTGATACCAAACGCATTTGTATTTATCGTTTGCATTCCACGATTGAAACTGCAACACAAGAAAGCTCATAAGACGATTCCATGAATACTATGAGCCCGCTGTGAGTATTCACTTGGAGTTCTGTTGAAGCGACCCTCAGTGCGACCCTGTCAGAAAGTACAGCATGTTTCCTGTGGCAGTCTGACGTGAGGATACATGACGCACAACCGGAGGACCATAGAGCACTGCGGGTCTCCTTTGTATCAATAAACGTCACATTAATATTCTCGGCGCACCGCACATGATGATTATGATGGATACAAACTGACAAGAGGAGTGTGTAGTGTCATTTGTAATTGGCCGGCGCGTGGTGATGTTTTTCTGTGTAGCGTTTAGTCCCACAGGATTGCTAATCAGATATAGACCAGTGGTAATTATCCAGTGAACCCTCAGCACGGAGGACGAATGGACTTCAAATGCTCTAATCAACTATTTTTAATGCATGTGACTCCTCACTGAAAACATTAAAATGCAATTTTTGTAAACACTAACTTATGATGACTTTAAATGAAGATTATGAATCCATAAACAAACTTAGAAGCAGAGTATCATGTGCATGAGTCGCATTCTCACAGTTTGCTTGTGAGTCTCAATCTAAAGACAACTTGCACGCTACAGAATGACAAAGAATGCTGCAAAACTTTCATTTCAAGAATAATAAATGCATGAGTTTAACTTTTGCTGATACGTGCTCTGATGTGGGCATTCATTAACCAATGAGAACATCAGACGGTTGGGATTTCAGAAGTCCAATTTTGATTTCCAAATGATCCTCAGATTGGATCTTACATAATAACCAACACAATAAGCTTACTAAACCCGAAACAATGCCCTGGAAACCATCCACAACACCCTAGCAACATGGCAGTGAGTTTTGCATGAGTGAACACAAACAAATTATATGGATTCTTATTGCAATTATAGTATTTGCCATTTTATTTTTATTTGTTCAATTATGCTAAAAATAAGCGGTAGACTTTTGGGTGGACATAAATTGTAACCACTAGTATTTTAAGCCATACTGAAATGCCATTTACAGTACATCTTTTTTACTGCCACAGACGAGGTGCTCGACTCCATCACCCATCAATAACCACAAATGATGAATCAGAGCATGTTTCATAATAATAATCAAAGCGAGGGCCATCTAGGGTCAGTGGCCAAAAGCCCTGAAGAACCGCTGCAGCAAAATGCACTCATGCAAAAAATGGATAACCGCAGAGAACGAACAATACATTATGGCCACCACTGAGAGAGATGGGCTTCCTCTCAGACCACGATCAATACAAGCATCAGAATTCACCACTGCTTCTGCTGCTTTGTTTCGGGAGTAATGAGAGATCGCAGTGCAGTATGGGTAATGAATAAGCTTCAGACATACACACACACACACACACACACAAACTGGCCATAGAGAGCACCTGGTCTGATCAGTAAAGGGAGATCTCCCTCCTCCCCTATATAAGGTACTGTTTTTAAAATGGAGCACATTGGTTACTGCAAAAAGCCAATACTCCAAATGTGTGTTGAAACATTGCTACCTGAATAAAGGTTGATATGATTCTTTGCTTCATGCTTCGCAATAGTATAAAACACCCCTTTTTACCTTGTCAAAATCAACTTATTTTGTTGCATGTTCCTTTAAATGCTAATGAGCTCTGCTGACCCCACCCCATCTTACATGGGGTGATGAGCTGTACGGTTTAATTTAGCTGCATTAAGCTGCAAATCTTATAACTAGCACTTAAAAAAGTAGATTTGCAAAGATTTATAGTAACACTCCTTATTTTCACTTTTTCTTTAGGTGAAATTGGATCACAAATGATTTGCGCGAACATATACGGATTTGGGTTGATCAGGGGCACGGTCTGTGTACTTGAAGGCCAACAGATTTTCCTTTTGAAATTAGAAAACCAAAATCAGTAATAGAGCGTTCACTCATTTATTTTTTCATTAAAAGTAGAAAAATGAGGAAACGGCTCCTTTAGTTTTTTTTTTGCAAGAAACGAAAAACAAGAATTCAGCATAATTTTTACTTCAGTATTCATTCAGGGGTAGAAAAATATATAAAAACAGCTTGAATATTCGATTTCTACACGAGGGTGTGAATTAAACACCCCTTTCTGCTGATTGTTCAGCCAAAGATCAAACCATACCGTAATAAGATCTTCTGCAGTTCTGCAAGGCATAGTAATCTCGGTGCAACTACATTTAATCTTTTTCTCATCAAATAACCAGTTTAACAAATAGCTTAGAAACCAGCGGTGAAGACCAGCGGTTCTAAAAAGGGTCAGTGGGGAAAAAAAACACTTTACAGTTATAACAGTTTCCTTGATCTCACAATGGTATTAGTTATAACTCTGTTTTTATAGGGTGGAATCACTAACTATGTTTCAATATGACCTTAACAAGTCTGTAATATAAAAAAAACAAACAAACAAAAATCAATCAATAAATACTCCTCATTAATTTGCATATTGTTTTATCTTTTTAGACCCTTTCATTGACACACACAGATATCGTACATGTTTTACCTCAAAAACCAACAGCATAGAAATATAAGTCTTATCTGTTTTTGGATGACGGTGATGAAGACGTCGGTGATGATGATGATGATGCTGATGACGACGATAATGACAATGAAAATAATCCTGAAATTCCATTCACCACACTCTAATCCATGAATGTCCACGGTGTACATCCCAAAGTTTCCACTGTTTGACTGTTTACATATGCACCCCCTCACTTTAAGACTTGACATAACAATGGCAAGGTTTTCGATTTTGCACATGGTAAGTATCTATCGTTGCAGGGTCGGTAAGCAAAGAAACAGAGTAATTGACAGGGCCCAAACATTTAAGTATTCTGGCTGGTCCCTTCCATCTACCAGACAACTTAGCCAAAAAACCCTCCTCTGCTCTGGACAAGGGATGAGCATGCACCCAAACTACATCTCCAACTTGGTACTGGTTTTGCTTGTGGTGAAGGTTGTAATATTGCTGCTGTTTAGCCTGTGCTTTTCCCACATTTTCCTTCACCTGACGAAGAAGGTGCTGCTGTCCATCAAGCACTGAATAAATGTAACTATTTGGATCAGGTGTTCTATGTCATTGAATTGCTCTTTCTACTGGACCTTTTAAGTTCCGACCTAAGGCAATCTGTGTTGGAGAATGGCCGGTACTCTCCTGCCAAGCAGTATTTATTGCAAATCGAAATTCAGGTACCCTTCTGTCCCACTGTCGATGCTGCTCTTCCACATTAGATGCCATTATTGTTTTCAGAGTTCGGTTAATGCGTTCTGTGAGATTAGTCTGTGGATGGTAGGCGGTGGTGAGCTTTTGCACCACTCCCCACTGCTTGCACACTTGGCTAAGCAGATTAGAAGTAAACTGAGCCCCTCTGTCAGAAACAAGGTAAGCAGGAATGCCTCATCTTGTAAAAATTTCATCTGTCAGAATCTGAGCAATGCAGGGTGCTTTGGCCTGCCTCAATGGAAACAACTCCACCCATTTAGAGCAATAGTCAACCACCACTAAGAAATGTTCATTTTGTCTTATGCTTTTTGGAAATGGCCCGATGAGATCTACTCCAATCATATGGCCTGGTTCAACGATGGGTGTGGATTGGAGATGACCAGATAATTTGCTGCAAGATGATTTGTATTGTTGACACGTGATACATTCTTTGCAATGCCTCCAAACATCAGATCTTACACTTGGCCAGTATACCATATCCAGTAATCGGAGTAAAGTTCTAAGTCTTCCCAAATGTCCACTCATAGAGTTATCATGGGCATAGTGCAAAAACTCTTTACGTAGATCAGAAGGAATGATGAGTTGCAGCTTCTAACCTGTTTGTCTGTTTGGCACGCTCCAGAACAAAAGTTCATTCTCAATTAGATAATGTACTCGAGAAATGTAATGTACTCGAGAATGAGGTCATGTGTTGACCTCAGTGTTTGAGATCTCAGATCCAAGATGGCAGCCGAGCCACACCTATGTGTTGACCTCAGTGTTTGAGATCTCAAGGTTTTAGTTTTTTTTTTTTTTTTTTTTTTTGTGATGTTTTATGTCTTTTTTATGTCTTTTAAACTCAAATGAGTTTACTCTTGAGAAACAGGACATTCTCTTCCATACTGGGATTATTTTAATAGCGGATAAGGCTGAATTTTGAACTTAAAACCTGGACATTGACCACCTGGTAGCCCTGTTTGCTAGCCACCACCTGGATGCCCTGCTAGCAGCCTGCTACAGGTAGCCCTGCTTGTTAGCCTGCTGCAACTAGCCCTGCAGCTAGTTACCACCTGCATGATCTATTGCTACCTTGCTGCTGGAATTACTGCTGCTAGCTTGCTGTCAGTAGTCCTGCTTGCTTGCTAGCCGGTTCTTGGATGCCCTGCTGCTACCTTGCTACTGGTAGCTCTGCTGCTAGCCTGCTGTTGGTGGCCTTGCTTCATAGCCTGCTGTTGGTGGCTTTGTCTGCTAGCCATCACCTGGATGCTCTGTTGTTAGCCTGTTGCTGGTAGCTACCACCTGGATGCCTTGCTGCTAGCTGCCCTTGCTAGCTACCACCAGGATTCTGCTACTAGCTCCACTTGCTAGCCACCTTTCGGATGCCTTGTTGCTGGCCCCACTAGCTAGCCACCACCTGGATGCCCTGCTGCTAGCTTTGTTGCTGATAACCCTACTCCTAGCCTGCTACTATTAGCCTTGCTTGCGAGCTATCACCTGGAAGCTTCCCTGCTAGCCGCCATCCTATAGCCCTGACTTTTTGACTCCAAGCTACTGTTCACCCCTGTTAAGGCTGTCTTCAACTAAACCTGGTAACTTGACATCATGCATTTTTTAATACTCTTCATACTTTTACAGTCCAGCCCTATACTAGATGAATTTAATATGCCCAAAATGAGTAGTATACTGATACAGTTAAATTATGGTCATTTCTCAATTTCATCTACAAGTTATTATGAGATGTACAGCCAGAAAATCAACCTGTGTTACCAAAAAAATTGTTCACAAATTAATAACACCCTGTATCTCCAGAACTTATTGTTGTTAAATGATCATTTTACTGTCTCAGATTACTCTTTTTCTCAGTTCATAGAGGACAGTGGTAATGATAAATATTACCCAGCTAAACAAAAACTACGTTGTTTGATTATGCTTTTATTGATGTTATCTGGTAATGTTCAGCCCAATCCTGGTCCTGTTCTTGGTCTTCTTAATACTTTGCAATCCTTAGCCACTCCTTCAGATTTCAAAAGCAGACATGGCCTTGGGTTTATACATTTAAACGTTAGAAGCCTAGTCCCTAAAATGGATATGATTAGGATCTGGGCTAATACAACCAATGCTGATATCATTATTATCTCTGAAACCTGGCTTAAAAAATCTGTATCTGATGAATTTATTTCTATTGAAGGTTTTAAAGTTTATAGAACTGATCGGGTTGGCAAAGGAGGTGGGGTTGCCATATATGTGAAATCCAAGTTTTTAAGCTCGGTAACCCTGTCACTAACTAAAGCTAAACAGTTTGAAATTCTGACAGTAAAAGTGAATATTTCAAAAGACGCTGATATTACAGTAGTTGGGTGCTATAGACCTCCATCTGCTTCAAAGGATGCTTTCCAATCTATATCCGAAATATTACATAAAATTAATGACTCTGAATTTATTCTTATGGGTGATATGAATTGGGACTGGCTGTCTGGGAACTCTGATTGTTTTAAAGACTTATGTAATGACTTAAATTTAGTGCAACTTATTAATGAACCGACAAGAATAAATCCCAAAGCAGAAATAAAATCTACTCTCCTAGATCTAATCGTAACAAACTTAGTTCATAAATACACCTCAACTGCCGTATTTTGTAATGATGTCAGTGACCATTGTGCAGTCGCTTGTGTAAGAAATACAAAAATCCCTAAGGTAAAACCACGCATGATCCTAAAAAGACATTTCAAAAGTTTTGAACAACAAGCTTTTCTGCATGATCTGTATCATAGTGAACTCAGCAGGGTGTCTTTGTTTTCGGATGCTGAAATGGCATGGGATTTTTTTCATTCAAATTTTATTTCCATTGTAAATAAATATGTACCAATCAAAAAGTTTAGGATCAGTGGTAAGGACAATCATTGGTTTTCAGACAGCCTATCAGAGCTAATCTGTTTGAGAAATAAAATGTGGGCACAAGCCAGATTTTCCGACTCTTCTGCTGATTGGACTGCATTTAGAACTGTAAGAAACAAGTGTACTTTGATGATTAGAAAGTCCAAATCTGAGTTTTTTTTGAAGTCAACCACAGAAAACTTAAACAATCCTTTAAAGTTTTGGAAATCAATTAAATCTTTATCGGGTGCACGTGTGACCTCAAACCTCCCAGATCAGATTCTTATTGGTTCAGATGAAATAAAAGATAAAGCAGTCATAGTCAATCAGTTTAATAAACACTTTATTCAGGCTGGATTCATATTTAATCAAACCGTAAATAAATCTGTCCCATGTCCAGCCATGTCAGCATCTGAAAATGTAAATCGGGAATTGTTTAATTTTAAACCGATTTCAGTTTCAGAAGTTCATAAAGCCCTCAGAGACATTGATCACAAAAAGTCAGCAGGTATAGATAATCTGGATCCCTTTCTGTTAAAAGTGGCAGCTGATATTATTGCTGAGCCCATAGCGCATATTTTTAATTTGAGTCTTCTTTCTAACTCCATTCCTAAAAGTTGGAAGGCAGCCTATGTTCTCCCTTTACATAAAGGTGGAGACCCATCAGAATTGAATAATTACCGTCCAATATCAAAACTTTCTGTTTTGTCAAAGATCTTGGAATCATTTGTGAATGTACAGTTAAAACAGTATTTGACTGACAAAAATATTTTAAATAATTTTCAGTCAGGGTTCAGAAGTGGCCATAGCACTATCACTGCTGCTACATTAGTGACAAATGATATTATTGGGGCCTTAGATAAGAAGCAACATTCTGCTGCATTATTTGTTGATCTTTCTAAGGCATTTGATTCGGTTGATCATGGATTGTTATTGACCAAACTACGTTCAATTGGTTTAAGTGAGAAGGCTGTTGCATGGTTCCAGAATTATTTGGTAGATCGTATTCAATGTGTTTATGCTGAGGGTTATAAATCTGATTTACTTGAGATAACTAAAGGTGTCCCTCAAGGATCAATCTTAGGACCCATTTTGTTTTCAATTTTTATAAATGATTTGGATAGAGATGTTCAAGCCAAATTACATTTATACGCTGATGATACAGTGGTTTACACCCAGGCTTCCACCATTTCAGTAGCAGTGCAGGAACTTCAGACTGCATTTCAGGCATTGCAATACACATTATTGAGTCTAAAATTGGTTTTAAATACACAGAAAACAAAGTTTATGGTCTTCTCAAAAGCTCGAGCACAGCTACTCGACAATTGTGGCATTTTGTCATTAGATGGGAAATCAATTGAAAGAGTGTCTTCATATAAGTACTTGGGGATATGGATAGATGATAAGCTTTCCTTCAATGAACAGATTACTGCTTTAGTTAAGAAACTTAAAGTCAAGCTTGGCTTCTATTACAGAAACAAATCTTGCTTTACTTTTAGTGCTAGGAAGAAACTTGTGGAAGCTACTTTTTTGCCTGTAATTGATTATGGAGATATATTGTACATGCATGCTGCATTTTCCATCCTGCGTCATGTAGATTCAGTTTACCATGCATCACTACGATTCATAACAAATACAAAGTCCCTTACCCATCACTGCATTCTTTATGATTTAGTTGGTTGGACATCACTTAAAATTCGTAGACAACAGCACTGGTATATCTTTATTTATAAAGCTATACTTGGCAAATTTCCACTGTACCTCTGTAATCTCCTTTCTGTTTGCTCTGGTACCTATCAGCTACGCTCCTCAAAGTGGTTGCTTTTTAATGTGCCACGAGTTACAACCGAATTGGGAAAAACTGCCTTTTCTTATTTAGCACCTTGGGGGTGGAATAATCTACAAAAAGAGCTAAAGTTAGAAACCCTTATGTCCTTAAATGAATTTAAAACTACTATAAAGAGTGTTGTGATGGAGACATGTTCTTGTTTTTCTTAAGAGTCTCATTGTGTTTTATATTTTTATTTTTAATATTTTGTACTTTTATTGTTAAAATGTACTTTAGTGTTTGTTATGTATGCATTTGTTGTGATTTGGCTGCTACCTTGGCCAGGTCTCTCTTGTAAAAGAGATTCTAAATCTCAATGGGACCTCCTGGTTAAATAAAGGTATAATAAAAAAAAAATGTCTTGGGCTAGTTGTGATATTACCTTTAAGATAAGCTCTTGAATCTCTGGATCCTTTTGGTGCTTCAGAGACACTGGATAGGTCCACTGGTAAGTTGGTTGGTAAGTTGGGGAGTCTAGAAACTCTTACCACTGCAATCATCTCTGAGGCTAGCTGCTCTGGAGATCTGGATAGCACATCAGGCACTACATTGCAAAGGCCTTTGTGATATTTAAAAGTTAGGTCGTAACCTTGTAGCCATATTGTCCAGCGGGTAAGTTGTGATGAAGGCTATGGATGTTGAAATACCCAAGTAAGTGCACTGTGATCAGTGATGACCTCAAATATATTCTCCCTTCTAGATACGGTCTCCATTTTTCAACTGCCCAGACAACTGCTAAACACTCCTTTTCAGATACAGAATATGACTTCTTAGCCCCTCTTAGTAATCTGGAAGCATACGAAAAGATTTTTTACTCCATCCTCCATTTCTTGGGTAAGTACAGCACCCAGTCCTATCTCACTTGCATCTGTTTGCACCCGAAATGGTTTATTGAAATCTGGCGGTAAGAGGACTGGTGTTTGACTCAAGTCATTTTTGATGGTGTTAAAAGCTCTTTGACATTCTTCTTCCCACATCCAGGTGGATTTTTTCTGCTTGAGGGCATGTATAGGTGCTGCTTTTGTGGAAAAATGTGGAATGAAACGATGGTACCATCCAGCTAATCCCAAAAATCTCTGCACATCTTTCAGAGACTGTGGAACAGGAAAGTCGCTGATGGCTGAGACTTTGTTGGGATCCATCTTGACTCCCTCTGCTGAAATTATGTGACCTAGGTAAGTGATGTTGCGTTGCATGAAGTTACATTTTCCAAGATTAAGGGTAAGTCCAGCGTCATGTAAGCATTGAAATACACGGGTGAGATCGTAGATGTGCTCCTCTTCATTTTTGGAGTACACTACTACATCATCTATATACACCAGACAACACTTGACTTTAAGCGGTCTCAATACAGTCTCTGAAAAGAGGCAGCTGAGTTTTTGAGGCCAAAAGTTAAATGCAAGAATTCAAATAAGCCTGCAGATGTCACAAACGGGGTTTTCTGTACACTATCCTCCTCTATCTCAAGTTGCCAGTAGCCACTTTTAAGATCTAGTGTGCTAAAAACAGTAGCACCATGGAATGACTCCAATATTTCCTGGATTTTTGGCATGGGGTATGCATCAAGATGGGTTTTAAAATTTAAGCCTCTATAATCAATGCACGACCCAGAACTTCCATCCTTCTTGGGGACAACAACAACTGGAGATGCCCATGGGGAAACAGAAGGTTGTATGATATTTTTGTATAGCAGTTCCTGGATTTCATTGTCAACATACTTTTGTTTGTCCATGGATAGTTTGTATACTCTTTTTCTGACTGGGAGTTCAGCCGTGGTTATAATTCTATGCTTAACTATCTTTGTATGCCCAACCTCTGTAGAGCAGACAGAAGGCCAGTCCATCAACACATTTTCCAATCTTCCCTTGAATGGTGGTGTAGTCCCTGCTTTACTTGTCAAAAGTTGTTTGGACTCAAGTACGGTGTCATCAATGTTAGGTGTGGGTATAGACAAGTAGAAGTAGACTGAAGAAGTAGAATCTTGCGTCAAAAATGGGAAAAAAGGGTTAGTGTCCTGGCTGCTTGCAGAAGGTAAACCATACTGGGCTTTACTAAAATCCAAAACAACCCCGGACTGTGACAAAAAATCCATTCCTAAAATGACTGCTACTTTTAAATCTCTGTCTTTCAGGGTAAACCGTGTTAAGGTAAATGGCTGACCCTGCACCTTACACCTTGCCATATCACTTTTCCAGTTGCTGCCTGCTTCTGCCCATTAGCCAACATAAAGGTTTGGCCCTTACTTGACTGACTTATTTCACACTTGTTCAGTTGTTTCCAGACTGATTCTTGGATTAAGGACAACAAACTACCAGTGTCCACCATGGCCAACAGAAAACGATCACGTAAGATAATAGGTATATTGACTGTCTCTGTTACAGTTGGACACTGCACTTCAATAGACTGCATCACTCTAGTACTAGCTGGTCTTTGTTTTCTCTTTTGCTCTTCCGAATTAACTGGATTCCAGTATTTCTGAGCTTCATCAAAATCACGTTCATCCATTTGCATCCCAATTCTGACCAGCTCACCAACATTTGCCACAGTACCTCTTAAAAGACTAGCCAGGCGAGGATTCCAGTAATGCAATATGGCCAGTACAATGTCCAATGTCCATCTCAAACACAAAGCTCGATAATGAAAAGCGAAATCTCTTATGCTTTCTATGGCCCCTTGTTTTCTCTCCACCAACCGTCTTGATGCCACATCCTCAATCTTCACTCAGAAAAGATCTTTAAAAACATCTTTAAACTGCCGCCAACTATTCACTTTCCTTCTTTCTGCTTGCCACCAATCTTTAGCGGTTTCTTTGAGCACTGTGTTAAGCAACGCCAGGACTTCCTGATCACTCAAAGGCCTCACTGCAAAGTACTCCTCGCAGGGTTCAATAAATAAAATAGGGTCTTCATCTTGCTTATTACTAAAACAAGGGAAGTCTAACTTGACTGGAGGATTGTAAGGCATTAACAAAGTCTTTTCTTGACTGGTTAACGAGTTTTGCTGGACTTCATAGGTATGATGCTGACTTGGTCCAAAATCATGAGCTCCACCACAACTTTTGGACGTTACTAGTGTGGACATTGGAGTCAATGATTTGATCTTGGCTTCAAGCTGCACATCCCTTCTCTTTAGACAGTCTACCATTGACTGACCGAGTTCCTGTACAGACCTTTCCACCACTTTCTTGACTCTCTCACATTCACGCTCCACAAGATACATCAACCGATCTTCCATCCCTTTACATTTGTTCTGGAATTCTTCTTGTGAAACACAGCCACTCATCGTCTTGATACTGTCAGCAACCTGTCCTTCCAGCGCATAGACTTTATCAGTAAGTTGTTCTATCAGGTTGGTAATGGACTCCGGAAGTGTCTTTCTCTCTACTGCAGGTGGTGGGGGTAGTGGTAAGTTAAGGTCTTCATCTATTTTGGCTTTACTCTCATTTTCAGCGAATATGTATAGATCACTAAAGGTAGTTATTAAATCTTTGAGGGGTTCTCTGGGATTGGTAAATGAATCAGTGTAAAAATCCACCACTGGCACGCACTCATCCCTATCCAGAGTTGCATGACTTTCCATCTTGTGTGGACTATTCTACTTTCTCAACAAACAGTTAGTGTCCCTGTTCGTCCACCATTCTATAACCGTTTCCTTGATCTCACAATGGTATTAGTTATAACTCTGTTTTTATAGGGTGGAATCACTAACTATGTTACAATACGACCTTAACAAGTCTGTATTAAAAAAAAAAAAAAAAAAAAAAAAGATAAATAAATACTTTTCACTCATTTGCATATTGTTTTATCTTTTTAGACCCTTTCAGTGACACACACAGAAATCGTACATGTTTTTACCCTAAAAAACCAACAGCATAGAAATATAAGTCTTATCTGTTTTTGGGTGATGATGACGATGCTGCTGATGACGACGATAATGACAATGACAATAATCCTGAAAGTCCATTCACCACACTCTAATCCATGAATGTCCACAAAAGCTCATGTCCACGGTGTACATCCCAAAGTTTCCACGTGCAAACCTGTGTTGATATCGAATCACATTAAACCCAAATTTTCAAAATCACTAGTGTGGCACAATCCGGTTTCAGGATCCACAGCAGTATTTCACATTGCCTCTACATTTAATTCATTGGCATGTAAAAGAGAAAGATTTCTCCCACAGAATGTGGAGTCCTTCTACAAAAAGAATCACATTAAATATTTATATATAACTACATAAATAACAGTCAACATTTAAGTCGATATAAAATAAACAATGCTTACTTCGGATTGAACATGAAACTCTAAGTTTCCCAATCAGCTTACTATGTTTTCCAGATTGTAAAGTAATTTTTTTGATAAATGCTGTGATTTATTCCAAAGTGATTTAAATGATCCATTTAATGTCAAATAATTTAAATGTAGACTTCTAGTATTTGCGTCAAGCAGGCTTTTTGCTATTTTTATATTGGTTTGTGTGTGTGGCCTGTTTCAGAAAGATTCTCAATGAGACAGAGACGAGCTAAAGCAGCACATTTTGCTGATCAATTTATTTTCAAAGGCATGAAATTTTGTTGTCTTTTTGAACATACACAAATAAAAAAAGATTTTTTACAATACGACCATGAATGACAGTATTATTTCCAATGATGAGGGAAAAATCCAAGTGAACATCAATATGCCTACTTCAATAAATTAAATAAGCTCACCAAAAACAAAGTTATGACTGCTGTACACTTCCATACTGCTCTGCGCTTGACTGTAGTTGCATTTTTCTGTTGTTTAGTTTATTCAACCCATCACAACTTATTGGAACTGTGTGAATTTGAGAGGTAACTTCTCACCTTGTTATTCTAAAGGCTTATTACCTTTCTTTTTTAACACACACACACAAACACACACAAAATGTCCTGCTCTCACTTGGCAGAGATTGTGACTTTCACTTCTCACTCCTGGCATAGGCCTATTTCAAGCATTCTTAAGGTGTTCTGTGGGGTTTGGGGTCACTTAGTATGGGGGGGAAACTATGGAAGTCAATGACTACCAGCAACTGTTCTGTTGTACCAACATTCTTCAAAATATCTTCTTTTGTGTTCATGCAGGTTTGATACAACAATGTGGGCAACGATGACAGAATTTCCACATTTGGGTGAACTATCCCTTTAACCACATTATTGTCTTACTTTTGCGTTAAAACATGAGCTGATTATGTTTTTTTATGCTGACAAAATTTTGAGCCCATGCTGTGCCGCGTCTGACAGTGAATTGGTGTGATAAGCACACGTCATTAATCTTGATCGTCTGTCATGGCAGGTTTAATTACGATGGAGGGACGAGTCACTAAACAAGAGCTTCATCTACTAAACATACTGTTTCCTTTCATTTCACATCTTAAGTGTTGCGCACTCAGTCACTACCTTACCAGGAGTTCAGCAGCTCTTACAGGGATCAAGCTCTCGGGTTTCTGAGGTCATGCACACATCAGGTTGAACGATTGTCCGAGTTATTGATCCTCTGCACACCTCACTTCAGTTCAGTGCTACAGAGACATAAATGAGACACTCACAATGTGTATAACTGAGAAAGTGCACAAAAAAAAGCATCTCTGCATGTACGATTATTGCCATTCGCATGGTAAGGGTCTAAAATAGAATCGACTCTAATAAAGAAATATATCACAAATACTCAAATGCACACAAAAAAAATATTTACAATCAACTTCTTTACTTTTTTTTCCCCCTCTCCCACCTTGTCACAATGCATTCTGGCATTGTCTTCTCCAAATGCACTGAAACAAGGAATCTCAGGAGGTCATATTTGCATAACAATGTTGCTTAACTCTTGCTACAGCCTTCATCACCAAATTTCATCTAGAATGCCTTTAAATGGTCCCTACATATGGAGCTAAAGAAATACAGTAGTTCACCCAAAACTTGCTGAAAATGTGCTTACCCTCAGACTATCCTGGATTAGGATGAGTTCATTTCTTCATTAGATTTGGAGAAATTGGTAGCATTGCATCAGTGTCTCATCAATGGATGCTCTGCAGTGAATGGGTGCCGTCAGAATGGGAGTCCAAACAGCTGATAAAAACATCACAATAATCCACAAGTAATCCACACCACTCCAGTCCATCACACTGTCTTGTGAAGGGAAAATATGTGTGCTTTTAAGAAACAAATCCATCATCAAAACATTTAACTTCAAACTGTTGTTTCCAGATCAAATACGAGTCCATAATCAATAATAACACTTCCTCCAGTGAACACCAACTACTTGTTAAGACTGCTTTGATTTGTAAATGGTGCTTAATCTGTGCAGATTTTTCTCCTGATTCAGCCCAGACAACTTTTTTTACTCTAGTTATGGATAATGGACTCATTTTAGCCAGAAGCAATAAGATCTTAATGGATTTGTTTCTTACAAACACAAAGCTTTTGGCTCCACAAGATGTTAACTGATGGACTGGATTGGTGTGAATTACTTGTGGATTATTGTGATGTTTTTATCAGCTGTTTGGACTCTCATTCTGACGGCACCCATTCACTACAGAGGATCCATTGATGAGACACTGATGCAATGCTACATTTCTCCAAATCTGATAAAGAAACAAACTCATCTAATTCTTGGATGGCCTGTGAGAGAGTAAATTATCAGCAAGCTTTCAATTTAGGGTGAATTATGATTTAAAAGATGCTATAGTTTCATATTCATTTTCAGAATCTGTACAAGGTCGATAATGAAATTCCATCATAATTTGTAACCAGCCCTAACGGGATCCAATAAACACCCTCTGAGAATCTGCCAAGAGTCAAATCAGATCCTGCCGGATAAACAGGACCGCCACCAGATTACAAGAAACACTCCATTAGTAATCCATCAATCTTTTGGGATTTTTTGACTGCTAATTAATTAAGCAGAGAACATGATGATTAAACATCGAGCGTAAAGATTCTTCTTCTATAAATTGTCTCAAGCTTTTTATCTTTAGCAGACGATTGTGTGTTGATTCTGTCTGACAGGTGGTGTGTTTCTCGGCTCTCTATAACCAGCCCAGAAAAATCATCCTTTATTCGGTGTGAGAAAGAAAAGATTCAGCAGAAGACAAGTGACCCAATTACCACGTAATGGACTCTGGGTGGTCTTTTAGGTGACATATGGAAGTCATTTCCACAGACGGAGGGATAACACTTTAAAAAAAAAAAAAATCACCAGACATCCACCTGAATCACAGACTCAGAACTCATAACCACATCTGATAGAATGACACTCATTTCACTCATATGATATCATTAGAAAATAATGAATCATGACTGGATGTTATAATGAATCAGATCCAGCGGTTCTCACAAAAATAGTGTGGTGCTACCATTTTAAAGTGAAGATCACATGGTATAGCATGATTAAAATATTCATATATAATGCTGCTGTATATACGCCAAAAATTGTGACATTACCACAGCAAATGTCTAAAACATAGTATTTTTATACCACCCAAAAACATTGTAATGCAACAAGACTGCAATATATACCATGGTACTGAATGACACAGGTATGCCCACATGAAAAAATACTGTAGTAATTTATTGTAAATACTGTACTGTTTTTGATCCATACTACAGTGTATTATACTGTATATATTATAGTACACTGTTAATAAGTGCTACAGCATATTGTCTTATCAACTATAGTGAACTGATAAACCGTAACAAATACTGTAGTATACTTCAGTTTTTACTACAGTAAACTGTAGTGTATTGTAGTAGCTTATAATATAAAATAAACGTATTACAGTATTGGGTAATTTCTTCATATTACTATAGTTGTTATATTAACACAGCAACTATAGAATTACCACAGCAATTTAAATTCAAGTTCAACACTAGATTACTATAGTATTTTTTCATGTGGGTTAGTATAGTACTCATACATAACCTATACTGTGCTATACATAACATGATAAAGATGGTAATACCGTAAATGCCAAAAATATGGTAGAATTATAGAATCAAGCATGATAATACCATAGTAGTGTGGAATATTTTATGGTACCGAATAATAACCAAAATAAAATTACGTTTTTCAAGATAACTACTGTTAAGAATATCATGGTATTACCATGGTAAATAACAAAATAACGTGGTAATGCCGTCATAGTTTTCTGTCGCCCCATGATTTAAGACTTGACTTTGAGCTGTGAGGTAGTGTATCATATCTGGGAGAATATTCGGAGACGTTTCAAACTGTTTATCCTCACTAAACCCCGAGGATACTTGACGAGTCACTATCTCCTCAGTCGAGTGGCGGGAAATCGCTTATGTTGATTCCCGAGCTCAACTGAGCCTGATTTATGACGGACCCTCAGCAATAAAACACCACGGATCTGTTCGTTTTTCCTGTGTGACACCCAGGACATCAGCGACAGCACCACTAAGCCAAAGGATGTTTACTGTCTGCTGTGGGACGGGGAGATAATTAGCTCCAGTCAGCTGCCTATGTAGGGAGTATTTTAAGGGAGGAGTCATGGGTGGAGTCTCAAGGCTGAAAAAGCTGCTTATACAGCCTTTTGAGCAATTTAATTACCATTTAAAGTATTAAATCATTATACAGTAATA
This sequence comes from Carassius gibelio, assembly GCF_023724105.1. Taxonomy (NCBI): domain Eukaryota; kingdom Metazoa; phylum Chordata; class Actinopteri; order Cypriniformes; family Cyprinidae; genus Carassius; species Carassius gibelio. The sequence goes on along the minus strand of NC_068405.1, from coordinate 26,473,576 downwards.
TATTTTATGTAATTTGAATATAATTTTAAGTACATACACACATAATGCACTATATAGATGCATCTATAAAACAAAGACAATATTTCACTTAATACTGAAATTTACACACACGGATAAATAAAATATGCATTCAATACTTAAGATATAAACTCACAAATTATAATATTATACTTTATATGGTGTATATAACAAACTATCAAGTCCTACTCTTTTTCAAGTTCCAAAGGACACATGGACGACTCAAATTTCCAGCTCAATTTATTTTTATTTTGGCTTTGTCAGTTGATTGGTCTGTTTATTAAATTAGGTTGTAAACCTTTAAAAACAGAGAACAAATATTACCATTTCAATTAAACATTTTAATTAACATTTATAATGAATTTAATTGTTTACATGTTTAAATTAAACATTGTATGTATTCTATGATGAATTAGTCATTTCAGCCTTTACATGGAATAAAGAACCCATTCAACAAGTCAATGCTGCAATGCGTCACTTAAACAATCTACACGACAATTAAACTACAATTAAACATAGCTTCAACATGTTATACAGCATTCCAAACACCATGAAAGTAAATAAAACATTTCACTGACCATTGGCGTCTTTGGACTGAACCTACAAGTGAACTTGGAGTGTCTTTTCAGTGAAGTTTGTTTGTCTGAATGACTGAGGAACTCCAGGTTTTTAACAGGTGCTCCAAATCAGTGAAAATGACAACAGGTGACAAGCAGCCAGATTGCTGCTGCTGGTGCACTCTGGGAAAAGTAGTTCTTGGACTCATTCCTGAGATTCAGCTCAACACAAACCATCATTCCTATCATACAAAATTACGATACTGAACATACACTTATATAAAAATAAATATTCTAATGATTTTATATTATACACATGCACATATATATATAAAGTCATTATGTATGTATGCACTAAAAATGTCAAATGTATTATTGAATGACAATTTAATAAGTGCTAAATAATTTGTCCAAATGAAGGTATCTTAGTTAGAAGGCAGCTTCATCGTTTCTTAGTCTTTGTACACACACACACACACACACACCATTATTTTATTCAGCATTGACTGAAGTAAAAAAAAAAGTAAAATATAATATCAATATAATTATGTAGCCTACCATTTCACCCAATATTTCTAATGTGTGTAATCATGTTTTAATTCCGCTAGCTTTAACATGCTCAATAAGTTCTGACACCTTTGTAATCAAGTGAAACTTCGCCAAGCCCTGCCTACTTTGGTTACTGTTTCTAAATAAGTCAGACAACAAGCTTTACAGAACATCCCATAATTCACCTCCTGTGACCTCTGGATCTGCTGCGTCTGCTGACAGTCATACAAGCTGCTCAGCAACATGAACAGTGTTCAATCAGATATAGATGTCCTGCTCTGTTTGAAGGACGTCTGGATCATCATCTGAGACCTGACAGGACCTTTGAAAAGAAGCATGATGGTTGATGAATGGCTAACTCAAGTTATCAAACACCTGTTTTCCTCCACACGTGACATGAGGTTGATCTCATCATGGTTTGAGGTTTCATCAGTAACTGATATGTTTGATCATATCAGGAACTAGAAACTCCAGCACTCAGAAAGACACTGAAGTGAACACATTTCGAACTCATCTGCAATATCAACTTTTATAAACGGGTTTGAGTCGATGTTACCGTGAAAGCATAGCCTGTACGCTATCATCAGCGCAAATGAAGTGTAGAGCAACACATCAGTGGGAAATCTGAATAAAACATGCAGCTTGATTAGACGCCTTAAAAGCTGTGACGCAGGATAATCATGCATATAAACATACTGCTGCTTCACATCTTCTGATCCTCGTATCTCACCATCCACCATGCCAAGGTCATGATAATGTGTGCATTTAATTGCTGATACACTTGATTATGTGCGAAATATTGAGAGGGTAAATTGGAGTGCGCTGCTTTGCATTTTAAAAGGTTCCTCCTGCTGTTCATGAGCCCATTAAAGTTTGTCATATTGATTCGAGCGGGTTTATAGTTTAGTGCAGAAACATTTTCACTCTCCCTTGAGAACTGAAAGATTAAACCATTGCAAACAAATTACTTTTTTTAAGTGGTCCTTAGAAATGATACTTTGTAAAGAAATATATCAGGCTCAGTGCAAGTTAAGCTACAGTATAGGCCTAAATGATTTCTGTTTGTAAAATAAATAAAGGCAAACATAAAATGAATATATAAATTCATAAATGATCTCTATATAATGTTGATATACACTATATATATATATATATATATATATATATATATATATATATATATATATATATATATATATATATATATATATATAAATTCAATATATAACCTCATAAAGTGTATATGATTACAATATATGTGTAATTTTGGTATATGAAAAATAAAAATAATTACATAAATTATATAAACAATTATAAAATAATATTTAAATGAATTCACACATTTTATATATATATATATATATATATATATATATATATATATATATATATATATATATATATATATATATATATATATATATATATATACACACACTCATGATCATTAATGTACATAATGTTGATAAGAAATACAAAAAATCTCAGTTTTTAAACAATAAAAGCATCATTTTCAGAAATCATACGACATGTAGCTGGTATTCTGAAGGATCTGGATGAAGGAATGATCTCTGATCTCCTGTCAGGTGATCCCAAACTCATCAGGCATTACAGGAGGAAACTCAAAACTGTTATTTTGGGAAAATGACATTGCAATAATAAATGTGACTAAAGTGAACTAGAGAAAGAGAGTTCCCCTCACCTTACATTGTTTTACTTCAATGAATGGTTAGAATTTAGTAATTTCTTTTAAATAAAAGATCAAAAGGATAAACAATGGAGATTTATTTTCACAGCCAATTTTGCTCATATTTACTAAGGGTGCCAATAATAGTACAGTAGTGTTCAATTTTGCAGGGACTTTGAATGTAAACTGAAATAAACTGTCTCGGAGCAGAAAGACTTCCTTCTGTAGCAAATTTAAAGTGTCAAAGTAACATCACACTTTGGATTACAGGTGGAGTTGTAATTAATACAGCTATTAAATGTGTTCTGTGATCATTAGCACATTTATGGGTGACATGAGGAGTAGATTTATACAGATGCTGGAGAGAAATTATATATTGATCTGAAATTACATTTACAGTGGATACATTTCTTTGAAATTTTTATTTGTTAAACTGATAGATAGATTTATAGATAGATATAGTTAGACTCATAAGCGGAGGGTTAAAAAAACTCCAGGGTGAGGCTAAAATTTGCCTAGTGTTATCTATTAATGAGCACATCATACCCCATCATTTAGGCAAGTACATACAGTATCCACTGAATAAATATAAAACAAGGCAATTGCAACTTCTATCTCACGATTCTTACCCTTTCTTACAATTGCAAGTTTATATCTCATGGTATTTCTGAAAAAAATCTGAATTGTGAGATATTATGAACTCAAATTTGCGAGAAAAAGTAAATTTTCATACAATTGTGAGTTTAGCTTACACTCTCAGAAAAAAGGTACAAAAGCTGTCACTGGGGTGGTACCTTTTCAAAGGGTATACTTTTGTACAAATTTTGTACCTTTTTTGTGTATAACTCACAATTCTGACTATATAACTTGCAATTGTGAGCAGTGATAACTCATCTGAACACCTCTGATTGGCCATTGCATTCAAAAGCTCAACAGAATGGCATGTGATTGGATATAATGCGGAACGCTGTAAAATCACATTATTTGATGCACCATTAGCAGATCTAAATTTAATGCTGCAAAATTGACACTTTTCATTTCATTTTCACTTTATTCATGACATCCTTAATAGATTTAGTTTAATTGTAATTTGGTAGCATTTTTGCCCCAAGACCACATTTCAGACACGTGGCCAGGGGTAGACTAAGCCTTGCCCAGCCTTACATACACTCTACCTATGGCCAGACAGATAGAGGGACGGATGGATGGATGGATAGACAGAGATATATGGATTCAGAGACAGATTGATAGACAGACAGACAGAGAGATGGATAGTCAGACATATGATAGATGGATAGATAGACAGAGAGACAGATGTATAGACATATATATATGGATTGAGAAACAGGTGGATAGACAGACAGATGATAGATGATAGATGTATAGACAGACAGAGAGAAAGACAGAGACATCCGGTGAACGTGTTTATTTGTGTGATCTCAGTGACCCTACTGATATTACAGTAGAGTTCTGTTTCTGTACAGACATTTAAACACTGGCACATATGCGGGTTCGCAAATCATTTGAGTCAGTTCGGGAGTTCAAAGCGGGTTCGCGAATCATTTGAGTCAGTTTGGGGATCGCGAATCATTTGAATCAGTTCGGGAGTTCAGAGCGGGATCGCGAATCATTTGAATCAGTGCGGGAGTTCAAAGCGGGTTCGCGAATCATTTGAGTCAGTTTGGGGATCGCGAATCATTTGAATCAGTTCGGGAGTTCAGAGCGGGATCGCGAATCATTTGAATCAGTGCGGGAGTTCAAAGCGGGTTCGCGAATCATTTGAGTCAGTTTGGGGATCGCGAATCATTTGAATCAGTTCGGGAGTTCAAAGCGGGTTCGCGAATCATTTGAGTCAGTTTGGGGATCGCGAATCATTTGAATCAGTGCGGGAGTTCGTAGCGCGTTCTCGAATCATTTGAGTCAGTTTGTGAATCGCGAATCATTTGAATTACTAATTACGTTTTCCAAGCGTGTTTAGGTGTGATATGTGAACTCTTATTTTTGGTTTAAATGATGTGCCTTTTAACAGTATCAAGTATATACACAAACTAAAAAGTGCATGCATCTAGGCTAATGTAAAGTTACATGATGAAGTCATACTAGTGCAGGTGTGTGTAACCCTGATGTTATTTTTCATTGTCTGTATTTACTGAGAGGGAAATTATGATAAAATGTTTTATTTTATTTATTTTTCATTTGAAATATGTTTGTTTAATATGTATTGTTTTACTTTCCTTTATTAGAGTTTGGTTGGGGAGTACATGCGAAAAACGTGGCAAACATCATTTTGGGTTGTAAGTTGATGTACATTGGACAGATAAGAGACTGACAAGTTTGTGGGCCAATCAGATTTTTCCGAGGAGAAAGAAGACGAGAGAGAGGAGACGGAGAAAGACGCGAGTTTAACGACATCTTGGAGTGTTTAAAACGAAAAGCTTTCCTGTAATCAGAAGTACTGCTCGTATTTCTTCACTAAGGAGGCGGCTTGTTATGACTGTGGACTGTTTCATGTAAGTTTGCAGTTGCATGTTTGGCTCGGCCAGAGTTGAACGCTGTGCATGTTGGCATACTTTATAGACGGAAACTGTTGCTGTCATCTGCTTAAACCGAGCGGAGTTTCAAGAAATATAACGCAGACTTTTGTTTCCCGGGAGGAAAATGTTGGTGAGCATCGTCCAGTAACTTCCTGAGAATTCGATGCGCGAACAGCCACCGCACCTGTTGTAACGTTGCATGGAGACATTTCGACACCGGACTCATGACCATTTCAATGTGATGAAAGCAGACGTGTTTCAACGCACACTCGCAACCAGATTGAGGTACACGCTAAACAATTTTATTTTATTTTTTTGCTCTCCGGAGTGAAGGGGCCAGTTTCAGTTTATCGGCCACTACGCACTCAAGCTCCGTATCAGGCCTGCAACGGGGTGGGATGTATGTAAACATTTGAGTACACTAATGATATTGTGACAGTTTTTTCCTCTTTCATTTTGAGTGTATTTTGAATGTGTTAAAAGCTTAAAAGGGTTATTAGAGCTTACACAAGTTATACAGAGTTATAAGTTAATTTGATAGTAGGCTATAACTTAGTTAAATACATTCAGAACAAGTGACTTAAAATTGACAATACTGGTGTGATACTGTAAAAAAGGTGTTAGTTACTGTTAAAAGTAAGGCAATCACAGAGGGTTGTTTTGATATATTTTATTTGTTTTTTGTTTTCATTTACATTGTCAAATTCAAATTCTTGATTTATTTCATTTCATTTAAATACAAAGTTTCAATTTTATTGACATTTAATACAACATTTATTGGTTTAAATGTTTATTTGTGAGTGTGTGGGTTATTGCAGTTTAAAGGTAATTTATAAACAATTCCTGCAATATGAGTAAACAGACTGCTTGCATAAAGTGATTCCTTGGAGGTTAATTTATATTAGAAGACAGGGTTAAAAGATCATTTAGAAGTAAAAGAACTCAGGTCCTTATCAAAAAACTCTAGCCTATGCAAATGGTTGGTGGATAGGGGTTACATGTGCATTTTGAGTGCGTTCTTTCACTGCATTATTCGGTGTATTCAAATACATTTATGAATGCATGTGAATGATCACAAAATTCAAGATATGGGGGTTAGAAAATGTAGGGTGATATCAGCTAAATTGGGCCACTTTTTGGTAAATCGTTTGGGACAATAATACAATACCATAAATGCCTATTCCATGTGTATTTATGATTAATAATGACTGTTTTTGATAATTTTGTGTTGAAATTATGTAATAAAATATAATTATTTAGGCCCTACAGTTCTTGAAACATCAGTTGTGCCAACTTTTTTTGCATGAGCAGTTTAAGGTAAAATGGGCTGTTCAAACTGCAAAGGGAAATAGTAATTTATCATCAATTTTAATTTCAAAACAACTGCTTATACAGCCACATAACATTTAAACTGCATTAAAAAAACATATTCAAATGTGCAATTAAAAAAGTCAATTTTGGAACAACATAGATCAGTGAACTGATGTCAGTTGTGTGTATGTGTGTGTGCGTGTGTGTGTGTGTGTGTGTGTGTGTGTGTGTGTGAACAATATATTTAGAACAAAATGTGCAAATTACAAAAATTCACATTCAAAATTGATAACTGATAACTGTTTTGTGTGTGTGTGTGTGTGTGATGAAAGTTTTTTTCAAACACAGTCTTTGCAAATTAAACCATCGTCATCACAGATACCATTCTCTTCACCACAGCTCTCATGAAACCAGGCAGAACATGGATCACATTTTATGTTTGTACACCTTTGGTGTGAGAGCCCTGGGTTCAAATCCACCAATGTGTCCCTGAGCAAGACACTTAACCTCTAGTTGCTCCAGAGGCGTGCGACCTCTGACATATATATATATATATATATATATATATATATATATATATATATAGTATATATAGTAATTGTAAGTCGCTTTGGATAAAAGCGTCAGCTAAATGTAAATATATATATAAATTTACACACATGTGTATATGTGTTTGTGAGTGACACAGATGATGGCCCATTTTAGCTGAAACCATGTGGCCCATTTTACCTGAGTGGGTTAAGGTAAATTGGGCCGCCAAGAAAAACATCACTTTTTCAAAAAATATGTTCCTATACCAAACTAACAACATTATTTCTGATTGATGCCATCAAGGCAGATATTATGCATATTTTTTTTATGTGCATGTTTGTTTTTTTATAGATTTATCATCCTTATAATAGTTTAGTTACATTTGGTATGCCAGGCTACTTACCATGCAGCTCTCTGGTGCAGTCTTGATAAGAATTATTACCCCACCCACCATAGCAACCATAAACCAATTAAATCACCTGTTACTTGTCAAGCACAGTTATGACAATAGTTTGAAATAGTTTGAAATAGACAGATGTATAGACATATATATATATATTAGGGCTGGGCAAGTTAACGCGTTTTTATCGCGTTAACGCATTAATTAATTAACGCCGACAATTAGTTTATCGCGCGTTAACGTACCTACTTTTTATTTTGAAAGTCCGTTACTCACTGCGTTTCAATACACATAGCTAGACTGTAATAAAACAACCGAATACAACACAAACCATGGGTCACAGGAGGGGTGGGATGTTTATCAGTAGGCTACTGGCTGCTTGGGTTGAACTAGCGCGCAAAACAGAAAATCATGTCCAGAGTCGAATTCCATCTGGTTGGAATGTCTTGTATAAGCGACTCCTTCTTTTGTCCAAGTTCAATTTGTTTTTGTTCTAATTCTGCAGCACTCGCTGCACTGTGCTTAAAATGGCCCACAACCTTTCTGCATTTGGCCAGGACGTTGTCAAACGCGCTGTTGTGCAGAGATACTATGACAGAACGCTGGAGACTGCGCGCGACGCAGGGGACGTGTTCAAAAGTCAGATGTCTTGCATCAGCGATCATATTTCTTGCACTATCTGTGCTAAGTGTGCTGACTTTAGTTGAAATGTCCCACTGCTGTGCAACATGAATAAAATGTTTAGCGCACGTTTCAGCAAAATGTCTCTCTTTATCATCTGAAAATGTGAATAACCTTGTGTGTCTTAGCAACTGGCTAGGTGCAGATGAGTAAGTAAATGTAAAGTTGGAAGAATGGATAAATTAAGTTAATTTTGTCCACTCAACCTGCATCACTGAAAGATTTTTTTTTTTTTGGACTGAGATTCTTAGTCTCTTAAAGGAGATTGATGTTGTTGCTCGGAAGGGGCCAGTTAAAATGTTATGATCGAGGTTCTGGACATATTTTTTTTTTTTTTTTTACAAACTAAACAAAACTTTAATGTTTTATTTAATAAAACATTAATGTTTTAATGTTTTATTTATGTTAATGTTATATTTAATTTGATTACATTAATGTTTAAGTTAAGATTTACAAGAAATGTTAACTGCTACTAACTTTTAACTGCTGTAAAAAAGCACTTTATTTTGTTTAAAGTTTTGACAAACAACAATTTATTAAACTTTTATTCATACAACAGAACTTTGAAATAATAAAATTACACAATACACTACTTTTGATTTCATTATTGAATTTTGCGCATGCTGCGATTAATCGTGATTAATCGCAGAAAATCATGCGATTAATCGCGATTAAAATATTTAATCGTTGCCCAGCACTAATATATATATATATATATATATATATATATATATATATATATGGATTGAGAAACAGATTTATAGACAGCCAGAGAGACAGACTTAGAGACATCCGGTGAACGTGTTTGTGTGTTTGACCTCAGTGTGTCTGACCCTACTGTCAGGGCCGGCTCTAGTTTATTTGGTGCCCAAGGCGAGAGAGAGAAAAAGTTCCTTTGGTAAATTGATATAATAATAATAATAATAATAACAATAATATTAATAATTAAAATAATGCAATTTATTTACTGTTAAGGTGTAAAAAGTTGTTGGTCATCCTCGTCTTTATCTCCTCCGGGTAGGCTGTGAGCTTGATGATAAAGTCTACATTTAAGTTACCTCTGCTTTTGTCCCGTTTTTCTCCATCCTCCTTCCTTCGTTTTCGGAAAGCCGATCCCGATGGCTTGGGTGTTCTTTTCATCATAAAAGATTATATATATATATATATATATATATATATATATATATATATATATGATCATTTATAGCCTACTAAAACCAGCTGTCATATGTTTTCACGCCACCTGAGCAACGCGCTTGAGTTTGACAGCTGCCTGTCAGACTCAGTCGTTTTTTAGGATTGTAAATCTAGTAAAAGAAATGGACAAATACAAGCAGTGTGTGGACAGTGCACAGTAAAAGTGTCATAATACTATACATACATTTAATTAACCTTTTTTTTTTTATAATTCTGCAATTTTGCGCCCCGTCCAGCAGACGGCGCCCCAGGCGGCCGCCTGTGTCACCTGTCGGAAAAGCCGGCGCTGGTTTGATATTACAGAAGAGTTCTGTTTCTGTACAGACATTTAAACACTGGCACATATGCGGGTTCGCGAATCATTTGAGTCAGTTAAAAAAAAAAAAAAAAAAAAAAAATTTGCACACATTCGCTGGTCAAAAACTATATATCGACAAGTAATCAAAAGTGATCAAAGCTGAATTTTCAGCATCATTACTCCAGTGTCACGTGTTCTTCAGAAATGCAACTGCAACTGTACTTCACTGCATCCTACCTGTATCAACTGCAACTGTGGAGAGAGAGTAAACGATTTATGGTTTGCAGTTTACCGTACCTGTTTATTTATTTATTTATTTATTTTTGCTATTTATTTGTTTTTATACTATTTAAAAAAAGGGAAAAATTTTACTTGAAATAAAACTCCACACTTCCGTATAGGGCTGGGCGATCTGAGGAAAAATTCAAATCTCTCTATTTTCTGTCTGATTTGCGGTCGTCTATATCTTGGTATTTTGGATTTGGATTAAACAAATAAAGTGAATGTATATTAGGGTTAAAATCTAATTACATTGTAACATAAAATTGTAACATAAAATATATAAAATAATATATATATTAAAGCAGAAGTTAAAGTTAAAAATGAAAATTATTAAAAAGCACAGACTGAGTAAAAAGGCTATTTTGATTACCCCATTACACTTTACAGTTAGTGCTATCATAAAAATACACTTACTTATAGGTTTAAAATTCTACATGTCACATTTAATGTCCAACTATAAATGTTCCAGCAAAATGTATACATTAGAATTATTGCTCTCCTGTTTCATTGAGCTCATCTGTTTGCAGACATTCCAACCTGCAAGAAGTCATCCCCCCCCCTAAAAGATATAGCATATAGCATTATTTCTATAAGCTATAGGCCTATGTAATTATTCGTTAATTATGTTTAAATATGTAGATTACTTTTAATATTTATATAATCTGCTTATACAACTTATGTAAACTGCTTTTATTTATTTTCCATTGCAACTTTAAACAGGTCAAAAGAGTTTGTTGTTTTCATGTAGCCTTGGCAACTAGCCTGAATAATATGCAGATGAAATGAAACTTGTCAACTCACCACAACATGCCTTTTGCAATCATTTAACCTCCTATGGGCAATGCTCGAGCAAGACTGTCATTATGTTTTACATCTATAAGACAGGGGTACACTTTCGTGCAGTCTGCCGTAAAATGTGTCTTATAATTTTATTTATTTATTTTTTTTTTTGTGGCACTTTCCCTCTGCCATGGGGCTCCTGTTTCTAGATAGACATAACTGATTAATTTTGTTTTGGAGAAGATATTAAAGCCCGCCCACACTGACAATTGATTGGTTGATTTGCAGAAACAGGCCAATCATGATGCTCTCTGTCTGACATGTGCTTCGCACACACGCACATTAGCACACACACGCAAGGTCTCTCGCTCCCTCTCCCTCTCTGCCGTGCGCGCGCTACACGGTTTGAAACACAGTATCTGTTTCGCATGCGCGCCTTTTCTCGCTCGGTCTAGATTCCGGGAGATTTTAACTAATTTGCGGGTCTCAGGGAGCCGCTTTCAATATGCGGGAGACTCCCGGAACTTCCGGGAGACTTGGGATGTCTGTTTGCTGCGCATGCGCGGCTGCACTCGACTAGCGGAGAATCGCTGAACCAAAAGCTCATGCACTTCTGTCAGCAAAATGGAAATATTTTCCATTGTTTTTTTAACATTTACAGATGGAGAATATACCTGTGCAATGTAAGGTATGCATTAAGGAAAACAGCACATCTCAAACACGTCTCTCAGTCTCTGTCAGCCTCACACGCAGCCTTTCTGTCAGAGCTCCTATAACGGGGCGAGCGCGAGCCGCTTTGAACTGAAACTAAAAAGAAATAAAACGCAGAAATTATTTAAATGCAAAAAAAAAAAAAACCACAAGCAGCTATTGACTGACCACAAACAGGAAATATGACTTATTTGCTTCATATTTCGATTCGTTAATGTCTTGCCATCTTTAGTTTTTTTTCTTTCTTTCTTCTTCTTTTCTTTGAAAAATTAAATTTTGGGCTAAAAGTGCATTGTAACGCAAACATTACTGTACATGTACCAAGTAAAATATTACTGAAAATTGATTAGTAATGCCTTACACTACTGCGTTACAGCAAAAAGTAATATGTTACTGTAATGCATTACTTTTGTAATGCGTTACTCCCAACACTGATGCTAAATAATCTTGAAATAAAAAAAGGGAGGGGGGTGCCCTTTTTCAGTTTCAGCACATGTCCCTCAAAAGGTCTGTGCATGGCCCTGCGTGGCACATATGCGGGTTCGCGAATCATTTGAGTCAGTTCGGGAGTTCGGAGCGGGATCGCGAATCATTTGAATCAGTTCGGGAATTCGTAGCGGGTTCGCGAATCATTTGAGTCAGTGCGGGAGTTCACAGCGGGTTCGCGAATTATTTGAGTCAGTTTGAGGATTGCAAATCATTTGAATCACTTCGGGAGTTCGTAGCGGGTTCGCGAATCATTTGAGTCATTTCGGGAGTTCAAAGCGGGTTCGCGAATCTTTTGAGTCAGTTTGGGGATCGCGAATCATTTGAATCATTTCGGGAGTTCGTAGCGGGTCGCGAATCATTTTTGAGTCTGGGTCCTTTCTTGTCATTATAGAACCTTTTTGAGTAAAGAACCCTATGGCTCTATATAGAACCCCAATGAATCCTTTTATCTAAGAAGTGTAGGCTACTATTGAAAAAATACAAGATCCAGAATGAGGGATCATTAAATATACAGTGATTCCTTGATGACTTACAGTTTGTGTGTACGTATACTGTGTGTGTACCGGAGCGGATAGCGTGTTTCATTTGTCTCGCCATCATGCTAGTGGATCTGTCTGCCATAGTGTCAATTGGTTGTTCTTGGAGATAGCGGGTTAACTCCGTGTCAGCGCGCGCTCTGATCGGTAAAGGGGCAGAGATTTCAGACCTCAGTTTATTAATAAATATAATAAATATTTAATAAATATAATATAAGGAGATCTGTCATAAAACTCATCCGCGCCAAAGTTTTTTGAGCAAATTTCAAAGCCGCACCCGCCCGCCATCCGCAAAAAAAAAAAAAAAAAAAAAAAAAAAAAAAAAATCCATTGTCTGTTCTAGAAAGGATGCAGCAAAAATATTTAATGCTAATGTATGAGGCATAGGCCTACCCTGAGTTTCATTACGATGAGATGCGCTCTAGTTCACAGTGCAGTGCAAGTGAACGCGGCCATGTCACGGTTATCATTGTCTGCTATATTTGCTTTTTATTTATTAAAATACATGCAATTGGTTGATGAAACATTTATTAAAATTAAGATAAAATTTGTTCAAAACGAAATTCGTTTTTAAGAAAGGTTTTCTACAAAGCAAAATTTAATGAAGTGGTAAATATCATGTCTGACGATTTACAAAACTTCATTAAGTGGTAAAAACCATGTCTCCCGATATATTGCGCATCTTATGATCCTATCTAAAAAATGAAAATAATTTTTGATAAAAAATGTTGTAAAAAATATTTTAATGACACGGTTTTGGCGGTTATAGAGTTCTAATGACGGTGTTCAACTATAACCGCCGGTCTCACTGTTATATACTAACCGTCACACCCCTAATATATATATATATATATATATATATATATATATATATATATATATATATATATATATATATAGCTATACACAATGCATGAACATCATTTAATTCAGATTGTAAATGCAATTTTATTGACATTTTTATTAAAACTTTGCCTCTTTTTTTTTTTTTACTTTTCACACAAATCCAAGAATTGCACACACACAAAATGCAAAATGCCTCACATCGTTTGCAAAATGAAGCACCACATTCAAAATATAACAAACACGTCTCAAAAGAAAACATTTGAAAATACCTTTGCTATAATGTTAATTACTTTTACATTTGTGTGCATTGCATAGACAATTGTGTTGTGTTTTGCAAAAAAAAAAAAAAGTGTTTTACGAAATTATGAAAACTGAGTCGAAGGCTGATAAAAAAAGTGCATGGTTTTGCAGATTTGGTGTGTAATTCTGTTTGAGTGACAGCTTTCAGAATCTGTAATCTGTAAGTAAAGATTTAATGTGTAAGCATTTGATAAAAACTGTAACATCCCTGAATCACTTCACATGTATTATTCCAAATTGTAGCTCTATTTAAAATCTGAAATGTAAATCTATATAATCCCACAGGAACAAATCTAGTCTACAGTCATATTATCTCTGCTGGTTTTATTAAAATTGAGTCCACAAACGAAGGCCAACATTTAAGAATGAAAAATAACCAAATCTTTTAAAGGTGGCACATCAAAATGAAGTAATGGCAGTCTGGTCAAAGATTTCTTAAAAGAGAATCAGACATAATTTAAACCTGGAAATAAACTGATGTTGGATGAAACTAAACAGTTTTAAAACTGTTGTTTAAAACGAGTGAGAAAAGTAATTAAAACATAAGTTGATATTAGAGTAGAGTTCTGTTTCTGTACAGACATTTAAACACTGGCACAAATGCGGGTACGCGAATCATTTGAGTCAGTTCGGGAGTTCGGAGTGGAATCGCGAATCATTTGAATCAGTTCGGGAGTTCGTAGCGGGTTCGCGAATCATTTGAGTCAGTGCGGGAGTTCAAAGCGGGTTCGCGAATCATTTGAGTCAGGTTGGGGATCGCGAATCATTTGAATCAGTTGGGAAGTTCGTAGCGATTTCGCGAATCATTTGAGTCATTTCGGGAGTTCAAAGCGGGTCCGCGAATCTTTTGAGTCAATTTGGGGATCGCGAATCATTTGAATCAGATCAGGAGTTCGTAGCGGGGTCGCGAATCATTTGAGTCATTTCGGGAGTTTAAAGCGGGTTCGCGAATCATTTGAGTCAGTTTGGGGTTCGCGAATCATAGCTGTATATGGATAGGCATTTTTAACTAATTTAGTAGCTAGTTCTAATAACGTTTTCCAAGCGTGTTTAGGTGTGTTATGTGAACTCGTATTTTTGTTTTTAATTATGTGCCTTTTAACATTATCAAGTATATTCAAAAACTAAACAAATCGTGCCTAAAAAGTGCATGCATCTAGGCTAAAGTAAAATTACATGATGAAGTCATACTAGTGCACATGTGCATTTTGAGTGCGTTCTTTCACTGCATTATTCGGTGTATTCAAATGCATTTATGAATGCATGTGAATGATCACAAAATTCAAGATATCGTGTTAGAAAATATATATATATATATATATATATTGGAGCTGTATTTTAAATCTGAAATGTAAAACTATATAATCCCACAGGAACAAATCTAGTTTAGTCATATTTTATCTGCTGGTTTTATTAAAATTGAGTCCACAAACGAAGGCCAGCGTTTATGAATGAAAAATAACCAAATCTTTTAAAGGTGGGAAGTCAAAATGAAGTAATGGCAGTCTGGCTACTGTGCACCACAATGATCCTTAGTATATTTGTGTATTTATATGTAAGTTAAAGACTGTGGTATCAAATGTTCACACAAATGTTATAATTAATTACAGTTTAATATTTTATGATATTATAGTAATCAGTTTCATTACTGTGATGTTAATTTTTTTTGTAATCATTTATTTTATTTTATATTTTCCATATATGTACACTAAGCTTTGGCAATATTGTATCATTTACATTCATGCCAATAAAACAATATTGAATTGAATTGAATTGAATTGAATTGAATTGAATTGACAGACAGAGAGACAAAGAGACAAAGAGACAGAGAGACAGACAGAGAGACAGACAGAGAGACAGACAGACAGACAGACAAACAGAGAGACAAAGAGACAGATGGACAAAGAGACAGACAGACAGACAAAGAGACAAAGAGACAAAGAGACAAAGAGACAGAGAGACAAAGAGACAGACAGAGACAGAGAGACAGACAAATAGACAGACAGACAGAGGGACAAAGAGACAGACAGACAGAGAGACAGAGAGACACACACACACACACAGAGACAGAGAGACAGACATTTACACAGACAGACAGAGAGACAAAGAGACAGACAGAGACAGAGAGACAGACAAATAGACAGACAGACAGAGGGACAAAGAGACAGACAGACAGAGAGACACACACACACACACAGAGACAGAGAGACAGACATTTACACAGACAGACAGAGAGACAAAGAGACAGACAGAGACAGAGAGACAGACAAATAGACAGACAGACAGAGGGACAAAGAGACAGACAGACAGAGAGACACACACACACACAGAGACAGAGAGACAGACATTTACACAGACAGACAGAGAGACAAAGAGACAGACAGACACAGAGACAAAGAGACAGACAGAGAGACAGACAGACAGACATTTACACATACAGACAGACAGACAGTTACACAGACAGACAGAGAGACAGACAGACAGAGAGACAAAGAGACAGAGAGACAAGAGGATAACATCAAGCAAAACAACAACAACAACAGCCACTATAAGAAAACTTGGAGGATAAGAGAGGTAAAAACATTTTGAATAGACAGTGCTATTTATCTCTCTTTGGACTTTTGCTTGATTCCTGTTTGAAAGAACAACACAGAAAAAACATTCTTGGACATTTTGGACACAACTGGAATTTTAAAGAAATCAGTGAAAGTCATATTTTCCCCATTTTTGGCTTATTTACTCATTTTTACCAGTTGTATATCTCCACTGGGAGATGATAAACAAAAACAATTAAAAACAGTGGCAGTTATTTCAGTTGATTGTTTACATTCCAAATCAATGATGGCCAACGCATCATCCTGGCCACGCCCCTTCATCTACCCTCAGAAGAGCTCTGAGACCTCCAGGCTGATGCTCAGACACAAGCAGATGAAGGAGACGCCCAACACACTGTTTGCGGATCTACAAGAACACAGTGCCATGAACAACCTGCTCTTTTACACCGAACACAGCCCTTTATGGCACACTGCCTTCTGTCAACATCTCACCTTTACCAAGAAAAGAGGCATCTGTAAAGGCAGACAGATCTTAGCATTTGAAGATGCTGAAAAAAATGATGAAACAAGATTTTTGACCCTGAACTTCAAAATGGCACTGTCATGGCCCAGGGATCAGAGTCTGCTCTCAAGATCTTCATTAAAGATTTTGAATTAATAAAAAAGCTGGCACTGTCTGATGAAGGGTACAAGAATATGAACATTGTTCCCTCTCCTGAAAAATCAGTTCTAAAGACGACAGTGACTTCAGCAACTACCATTCCATCTCCAATGTCAAGAATGAAAGACAACTTTTCACTTCTGGAAGTAGAAGTCGTGGAGATAAAAGAATTAATACTATCCCACCTGAAAGACAACAACATGGAACAAGTGACAATTGACATAAAGAACTTAAAACAAGAAGTTGAATCTCTGCAGAGACACAGAGAAGAAATGACAGAAGAACTTCAGAAAACCAAAGATGAATTAAGGGAAGTAAAATCAACTTTAGGAAGACAACTAACGGAAGTTAGAAAAGAAATCCAGGAGGAGTTATCGGCCTTGAAGTCAATACTCCACACCAAAGATGAACTCATCACAGATCTGACAGAAAGACTTAACTCTGTTTCAGCACCTAGAGAGTCTTCTGCCAAACCATTGACTCGTCCAGAGATGCTCATGGAAAACCCTCAACCTGAACAGCAGCCAGTGGAAGAAGAGCCTCACTGCTCGACTGATCCTGCACCCCAGATCCACAGCTCCTCTGCACAGGACCCGGGAGAAACACATGCTCTTATCCTGACAGACTCTAACGGGAAATATGTCAATGAGAGACTTCTGCTACCAAACATGAGAGCCAAGAAAATCTGGTGCCCAAACACAAGAAGTGCTTTTCAGATCCTGTCTGAGAGTAAACGTGAAAACTACAAGCACATCGTAATCCACACAGGGACGAATGATTTAAGGGCCATGAAGGGCCGTGTGGCTCCTATAATGAGAGAGGTGGCGATCAGAGCCACACAACGCTTCCCAGAGGCCAAAGTAACTCTGTCCACACTGCTGCCACGCACCGATGTGCCTTTCCACGTCATCCACGGGAATAATGTGGAACTCTCCAGAAGCTGCGCACTCATTCCTAATGTTCATCTCGCCCATCACAAAGACATACAGCCTCATCATATGTATGACCACATACATCTCAATAAGCAAGGAGTGAAAGTCTTCACCAGAGTGCTGAAAAGCACAGCCCTTGGAAACACCGCAAGAAACAACAGAAACTCCGCTAACAGGCGAAGCCCTCATCCTCCAGCAGAGCCCACACGGACCAGTGGACCTCCATCCCAACACAAGAGCTACGCAGCGGCCGCTCAACAAACACAGAACCCTGCAGCCGCTGAACTCAACCAGATCCGACATCTGCTGAACGTCATCTGCTCCAGGCTGAGGACATAACCTGCATAGCACACACACACACACACACACCTATTCATGAAATCATTTAAAATCAGTTGTTGGAATATACAAGGTCTGCACTCTTCTACTTTTGGTAATAAGACTGCAGACCAAGACTTACTCAGCAGTGTAACAGACATGGACATCTGTATCTTTCATGAGACGTGGTGTCGTAGTAATGAGACCTTACATTGTCCAATAGGATACAAGGAAATTATGGTTCCTTCATCAAAAAATTCTAAAATTAAATGTGGCCGAGACTCAGGTGGAATACTTATATGGCACAAAGACGATTTAAAACATTCGATTAAAGTTGCTAAAAGTGGAAAATCATCCATTTGGCTTGAAGTGAAATCCTTCATATATCAGTCTAATCTTTATCTCTGTGCAATCTATATTCCACCTCATGACTCTCCCTATTACGAAGAGCAAAGCTTCCCAACATTACAGACTGACATCTTACACTTTCAGTCCAGAGGAAACATCCTCAGCTGCGGAGACTTAAACGCCAGAACAGGGCGAGAATTTTTTTATGTAAATATTGTAGATAATGACCACATCCCCAATGACACCACGTTTCATCCCTCATCTAATATCACACCGAGAAACAGCTATGATACTTCAGTGAACATTAGTGGAAAACAAATGCTGAAACTCTGTAAAGGTTTAGGATTATACATCATTAACGGCAGAACTCGTGGAGATACATTAGGTAGATTCACTTACTGCTCCAGATTAGGAGCCAGTGTGGTTGATTATTCAATAACAGATATTGATCAAAACTTTATCAATGCCTTCACAGTCAGACCTCAGCTCTCGATGTCCGATCACTGCCAAACTGTGCTTTATCTGAAAGCCCCATGTCAAATAACCAAAACTGCTCCACCTGAAGCTGAAAAACTGTTTCCTCTGAAACATAAACTCAAGTGGAATCAATCCAACTCAGAACAATTCAAAGAAAATATGAACAATCCGACTATATTAAAAATGCTAGATGACTTTATGTCCACTGATTTCACCTTAGATATTAATGGAATACATTTAGCAACAAAAAACGTAAGTAATATATTCATAACATTGATAACTCTATCTAATATTAAACAGCAAACCAAACATAGAACCAATCGACAGAGAAAGAGAAAGGATGTCTGGTTTGATGATGAATGTGCCGGTCTCAGAAAAGAACTCAGGAGACTTTCCAACAAAAAGCACAAAGATCCGTCCAGCCAGACATTACGGCTTTCTTACTCAGACTGTCTGCAAAAGTACAAAACACTTCTGTGGAAAAAAAGAGACAAACATTTTCAAACTAAAATTGAAGAAATTGACGATTCAATAGATCAAAACACTTTCTGGAACCTATATAAAAAACTGGAAAAACCCAAATTAGAGATATCACTCCAGAATGGCACAATTTGGAAATCTTACTTTGAAAATCTGTATCAGAAAATTGAACCGGCCGACCTCAACCAACCCCAGAGTAAAATAAAGAAAACACTAGAAGACATGGAAAAAACTATTAAGAATTATCAAAATCCATTAGATAAATCAATAACAATATCTGAAATATTAGAACATATTAAAAATCTTAAATTAAAGAAAGCATGTGGACAAGATCTCATTAATAATGAAATGCTTAAACTCAGCAGTCCCAGCATGATTCAAACAATAGGCAAATTATTTAATCTGGTGTTCTGGTCCGGACACTTCCCTGAGATCTGGTCTGAGGGACTCATCACCCCCATATTTAAGAGCGGCGATCGATTCGACCCCAATAACTACCGCGGGATAAGTGTGGGCAGTGTGTTGGGAAAACTGTTCTTCAGTATCATTCACACACGCATCGTCTCACACATCTCAGCACACAACATCTTAAATAAAGCACAGATTGGCTTTTTACCAAAACATCGCACATCCGACCACATCTACTCTCTCCACACTCTAATCAGCAAGAACATCAACGACAAACAAAGGAAAATATTTGCATGTTTTGTAGACTTTAAAAAAGCATTTGATTCAATTTGGCATGATGGTCTACTGTACAAAATCCTACAAATTGGCATTGGCGGAAAAACGTTTGACATTATTAAATCTCTGTACACCAACAGCAAAAGTGCGGTGAAGATCGGTAACCGCAGAAGCGCGTTCTTCCAGCAGAGCCGTGGAGTGAGGCAGGGCTGCAGTCTGAGCCCAACTCTATTCAACATCTACATCAATGACCTGGGGTCAGCGCTGGAGAGCTCTACTGCGCCCGGCCTCACTCTACAGGGGTCAGAGGTCAGATGTCTGCTGTATGCGGATGACCTGGTCCTGCTGTCCCGCACACCTGAGGGCCTTCAGCAGAGCCTGTCCCTGCTGGAACAATACTGTCACGACTGGGCCCTGACCGTCAATCTGGACAAAACCAGAGTCATGGTGTTCCAGAAGAAAGCCAGATCTCAGGGACACAAACACCAGTCAAACACCAGTTCCTGTATAAAGGCCAGGTCCTGCAGCACAGCTCTAGCTACAGCTATCTGGGCATCGACATCAGCGCTTCGGGACGCTTCGGTCTGGCTGTGAAAACACTCGGTGAAAAGGCTCGGAGGGCTTTCTATGCTATAAAGTCACGATGTGGACACTTAAAATTACCCATTAAAACCTGGATAAAATTATATAATTCAATAATAAAACCAATTCTTTTATATGGATGTGAAATTTGGGGACCAGTACTAAATTTTAAAAATTGGGATAAAACATCAGTAGAAAAATTACAATTGGAAATTGGCAAAAATATTCTCGGGGTTCACAGAAACACGTCCACTGCGGCCTGCAGGGCTGAGCTGGGCCTGTACCCGCTGAACATGGAGATCCAGAAGAGATGTGTTCAGTTCTGGCATCACCTCCATCAGTCTGACCCAGAGTCAGTGCAATATAAAGCCTTCCTCGCCAATGAAAGCTCAGCAGAACCTCATCCTCTGAACTCACTCGCTCTTCAACTCGTCCATCAGAATATACTCCCCATCAACCCCAAACCTTTTATTAACCATATCCACAAACATCTAAAAGTCACTCATGATGAAGCACTAAAAGCACATTTCGCCCTCCAGAATAAACTGCAATGTTACTCAGCCCTCAATAGAACCACTAAATTGGCAAATTATCTATTTATTAAACATTTTAAAGAAAGACAAATCCTCTCCAAATACAGATTAAGTGACCATGATCTAGAGATAGAGAGAGGAAGACATAGACAAACATGGACAGAGAGAGAGCAGAGGATCTGTAGACACTGTGACCTACAGCACATCGAGGATGAGGAACACTTTCTGCTCTTCTGCTCTAAATACACCAGTATAAGAGAAACCTTTCTGCCCAGATTTGAAATTTTAATTCCATCATTCTCTGAACTGAGCGACACTGAGAAAATGTTCTTCTTACTGGGAGAAGATGATAGTACAGCTGCACTAGCGGCTAAATATGTGTTAGCTATTCACAACGCCAGAGTCAGCTAATTCTCTAGAGAGACCGACTCTATTTATTCATTTAGTAGGATAAATTGTGTTTATTTATCTAATTATTTATATTTACTATGCTACATATGACATGATTTGTAAATATATGTTTTGTTTGTTTGTTTTATTATTTATATATAATATGTTGATGCTTTGGCAACATTGTGTTCCACAGTCATGCTAATAAAGCTCATTTGAATTTTTTTTTAATTTTGAATTTTTGACAGACAGAGAGACAGACAGACAGACAGACAGACAGAGAGACAAAGAGACAGACAGAGAGACAAAGAGACAGACAGAGAGACAGACAGACAGAGAGACAGACAGACAGACAGAGAGACAAAGAGACAGACAGAGAGACAGACAGACAGACAGAGAGACAAAGAGACAGACAGAGAGACAGACAGACAGACAGAGAGACAGAGAGCACACCTGAGCTTCAGACAGCTGTGCTCAAATTATTCAACACTGTTCTTAGTTCAGGCTGCTTTCCTGACATCTGGAGCCGAGGACTCATTACCCCTATTCACAAGAGTGGAGACAGATTGGACCCGAATAATTTCAGAGGCATCTGTGTGAGCAGTAATCTGGGGAAGTTATTTAGCAGTATTTTAAACCATAGAATGGTAAACTTCCTTAACGAGCACAATGTCCTGAGCCCGAGTCAGATTGGCTTCCTTCCAAATCACAGAACGACTGACCACATTTACACCCTACACACCCTAATCAATAAACACGTAAAACAGACCCAAAACGGAAAAATATTTGCATGCTTTGTCGATTTCAAAAAAGCATTTGATTCTATTTGGCATGACGGATTATACTATAAACTTTTACAAAGTGGTGTAGGGGGTAAAGTTTTTGACATTATAAAATCAATGTATTCGAACAACAAATGTGCGATCCGAATTGGCAACAAACATACAGAATTCTTCACCCAGAAAAGAGGAGTGCGGCAGGGCTGTAGTCTGAGTCCAACTCTGTTCAACATTTACATCAATGAGTTAGCGGTGCAGCTGGAACAGTCTACAGCCCCTGGACTCTCTCTACAAGACAAGAACATCAAGCTATTGCTGTACGCAGATGATCTGGTGCTGCTGTCCTCCACCCCACAGGGACTACAGCAGCAGCTGGACCTGCTGGACAACTACTGCCAGAACTGGGCCCTGGCAGTAAACCTCAACAAGACCAACATTATGGTCTTCCAGAAGAAGCCCAGGTGTCAGGAACACAGACACCAGTTCAGTCTAGGCAGCACCGCTCTAGAACACACGATGCAGTACACTTACCTCGGTCTGACCCTCACTGCATCGGGGAGTTTCAGTTCGGCAGTGAATGCTCTCAAAGATAAAGCTCGAAGAGCTCTATATGCAATCAGGAAAAAATTCCAAAATATTGAAATACCGATTCCAATTTGGTGTAAAATCTTTGATAATGTGCTTCAGCCCATAGCGCTGTATGGAAGTGAGGTTTGGGGTCCACTCAGTGATCAGAGCTACACTAGATGGGACAGACATCCAACAGAAGCCCTACACACAGAATTCTGCAAAATGATTCTAAAATTACAAAGAAGAACACCCAATAACGCATGTAGGGCAGAATTAGGCCGATTCCCATTGTTTATCAATATGCAAAAAAGATCCCTCAAATTCTGGATGCATCTGAAATCAAGTCCCACAGAATCGCTTCATTTTAAAGCGCTACAAACCCAAGAACTGAACCCTGAAAAGAGTCCACTCAGTCAGCTAGTTCTGAGACTTACTAACCTGACTAACTCTACTAACACTAACCAGTCTCAGACCAGCACTGCTTCTCACACAAACATCAAAATCAACCAAATTACCAAACTATCTAAAAATACATATCTGGAACATTGGGATCAAGAAACTAAAACACAAAGTAAATTACAATTCTATCGAACCCTAAAATCTGATTATGAATGTGAAGATTATCTCCAGAGTGTCAGAGACACAAAGCAGAGACGGATCCTGACCAAGTACAGGCTCAGTGAGCACAGTCTAGCCATCGAGACGGGCAGACACCGAAAGAGCTGGTTACCCAGAGAGAGAAGAGTGTGTGCTCACTGTCAGACAGGAGAGATCGAGACAGAGACGCACTTCCTCCTGCACTGTCAGAAATACACCTCCATAAGAGAACTATACTTGAACAAATTCACAAATTTAATACAGAACTTTACAGCAATTAGTGAAACAGAAAAATTAAAAATAATATTAGGAGAGGGACACACAGCAGCACTGGCTGCGAGATACGTGTGGACGTGCCACAGCCTGAGAGACAGCAGGTGAACGTGTGTGTGTGTGTGTGTGTGTGTGTGTGTGTGACCTCAGTGTGTCTGACCCTATTGTGCACCACAGTGACCCTTAGTATGTTTGTGTATTTCTATGTAAGTTTAAGACTGTGGAATCAAACGTTCACACAAATGTTATAATTTGTTAGTTTAATATTATAAGATGTTATTATAATCAGTTCCATTACTGTGATGTCCATTTTTTTTTTGTTATAATTTATTCTATTTCTTCTATATATGTACACTAAGCTTTGGCAATATTGTATAATTTACATTCATGCCAATAAAGCAATATTGAATTGAATTGAATTGACAAAGAGACAGACAGAGAGACAGACAGACAGACAGACAGAGAGACAAAGAGACAAAGAGACAAAGAGACAGACAGAGAGACAGACAGACAGACAGAGAGACAAAGAGACAGAGAGACAAAGAGACAGACAGACAGACAGAGAGACAAAGAGACAGAGAGACAAAGAGACAGACAGACAGACAGACAGACAGACTAAGAGACAGACAGACTAAGAGACAGACAGACTAAGAGACAGAGAGACTAAGAGACAGACAGACTAAGAGACAGAGAGACTAAGAGACAGACAGACTAAGAGACAGACATACTAAGAGACAGAGAGACTAAGAGACAGACAGACAAAGAGACAGACAGACTAAGAGACAGAGAGACTAAGAGACAGACAGACTAAGAGACAGACAGACTAAGAGACAGAGAGACTAAGAGACAGACAGACAAAGAGACAGAGAGACTAAGAGACAGACAGACTAAGAGACAGAGAGACTAAGAGACAGACAGACAGAGAGACTAAGAGACAGAGAGACAAAGAGACAGACAGACAGACAGACTAAGAGACAGACAGACTAAGAGACAGAGAGACTAAGAGACAGACAGACTAAGAGACAGACAGACTAAGAGACAGAGAGACTAAGAGACAGACAGACTAAGAGACAGACAGACTAAGAGACAGAGAGACTAAGAGACAGACAGACAGAGAGACTAAGAGACAGAGAGACAAAGAGACAGACAGACAGACAGACAGACAGACTAAGAGACAGACAGACTAAGAGACAGAGAGACTAAGAGACAGACAGACTAAGAGACAGAGAGACTAAGAGACAGACAGACAGAGAGACTAAGAGACAGACACACAGACAAACAGAGAGACAGACAGACAAGGAGACATTTACACATACAGACAGACAGACAGACAGACAGACAGTTAACCAAACGGACAGACAGAGACAGAAAGAAAGACAGGTTTGTTCTGCAGTGACCCAAATTTGTGTGGCTGTGTCTGAGTGTGTGTCTATCTGTTTCTCATCATGTATTCTGCAGGTGAAGCTGCTCTTCATCAGGTCTCTGCTTCTTCTTGCGTGTTCTTCCCCTGAGTCTGTGTGATTCAGTCAGAGCGTTCAGCCATCTGCTCTGCGGAGAACAGCAGACAGAGCAGAAACACACACACACACACACACACACACACACGAGTCTCTCAGGAAAGGTGACCCTCGGCGCACAGCTAAAATATGACATTTGAAAATAAAAGATGTGATCAGTATTAGTGTCACAGAGGTAAACAAACAGCTCAGCAGACGCGTGTTTCTCCTCATGCTGTCTTTAGTAACAAACAAGACAGAACTCAGACTGTGTTAGTGCTTTTGCTGATGTATTATTAATGATCCTTTGTGCAGAGGATATTAATAATCTTCTTTGGCTAGCAAAAGTTCTTGTCCTAATGGATGTATAGATTCTCAAATGTTTTCAGAGCATGATGAAAAAAAGATATCATAAATAATACAACAACTGTCAAATGATTTGATGAATATTACTCACCGTAACTCAGTAAACCACCTGACTACGGACTGAATCGATCAATAAGACCTGTGAAGAACTGAAAAGCTGCAAGTGAAGATGCCACAAATTGTCCACATACTGTACAGACGGCTGGTGCAACATCAACAAACACATCTTCACAGATATGAGCTTTAAATTAAATTCATTCTTGTGTTTGTTCTGAACCGCTCTCGCGATCAGTTACCTATTTTTGTTGTTGCGTTTGTTACAAAACAGTAGAAATGATTCAAATGTCACAAACGATTCAAAGTGTCTTAAAAATGAGGGAATCTTAAAAAATACACTTAGAAAATTTCCAGACGGTATTTCATTATGGAGCCAGAAGAGTCTCAATAAAGATAAATGCACACACTACAGTCACATATGCACACATAGGATTCATACATGCACACACATAATTCATAAATACACACACAGGATACACAAATGCACACAAAATTCACAAATGCACACACAATTTAGAAATGCAAACAACATTTACAAATGCACTCAAGATTCACAAATGCACAGGACAAGATTCAGAAATGTATTTCTGATGCACACACACATATATCTTGATTCACAAACTGCTTGCGGTCTGTGAACTTCACTGCATTTGTGTGTGAATTTTGAGACTCCCTTGACTTGGCTCGACACACAAATGCCTTTTTTTAAACAGGGAATGATCTGCAACCAATCAGAAATCTCCCTTGTTTTAGCCAATCACAAGAATGCACCCCACGTGGGGGATTGTTTACTTATAAGCCAATCAGCGAACGACTCACTTTCCTCACGCAGCGAACGACTCACTTTCCTCAGCGAACGACTCACTTACCTCACACAGCCGGCGACTCACTTTGCGCAGCCAGCGACCCACTTTGCACAGCGAACGACTCACTTTCCTCACGAGTCATGCAGCGAACGACTCACTTTCCTCACCCAGCGAGCGACTCACTTTCCTCAGCGAACGATTCACTTTCCTCACGAGTCACGCAGCGAACGACTCACTCTCCTCACCCAGCGAGCGATTCACTTTCCTCAGCGAACGATTCACTTTCCTCACGAGTCACGCAGCGAACGACTCACTTTCCTCACCCAGCGAGCGATTCACTTTCCTCACCCAGCGAGCGACTCACTTTCCTCAGCGAACGATTCACTTTCCTCACGAGTCACGCAGCGAACGACTCACTTTCCTCACCCAGCGAGCGACTCACTTTCCTCAGCGAACGATTCACTTTCCTCAAGCAGCGAAGTTGAGCGAACGATTCACTTTCCTCACGCAGCGATCAACTCACTTTCCTAAGCGAACGACAGCCGGAGACCCACTTTTCGCAGCCAGAGAGCCACTTTCCTCTCGCAGCGGACCACTGACTCTCTCTTCATGTAGGGACTGAATATTATAAGTAAAGTGACTTCTATATTGCATCCAAAATAATATTTAGATATATTTAAATATTCAAAAAGGTTTAAATTTTTTTTTTTTTTTTACTTTCATTAAAATATTTCAATAAAATGAAATAATTGCCTATTGCAAATTTATGAATCCATGGTTAACTTTTTTTCTGCAGTCACTGGGCTATATGTATTGAGACATTTTTAAATTTATATTTAGTAAAAAATAATAAAAAATAAACCTGAATTGTAATCTAAACATCTGTATTTTCATACAATTTAATACAATTGCTGTATGAACACGTTCATGTGATTGTCTTATAAGTAAACAATCCCCCCACATGGGGTGCATTCTTGTGATTGGCTAAAAGAAGGGAGATATCTGATTGGTTGCTGATCATTCCCTGTTTTAAAAAAAAGCATTTGTGTGTCGAGCCAAGTCAGGGGAGTCTCAAAATTCACACACAAATGCAGTGAAGTTCACAGACCGCAAGCAGTTTGTGAATCAAGATATATGTGTGTGTGCATCAGAAATACATTTCTGAATCTTGTCCTGTGCATTTGTGAATCTTGTCCTGTGCATTTGTGAATCTTGAGTGCATTTGTAAATGTTGTTTGCATTTCTGAATTGTGTGTGTATTTCTGATTTTTGTATGCATTTCTGAATTTTGTATGCATTTGTGAATCTTCTGTGCTTTTTAAATTTTGTGTGTGCATTTGTGAATTTTGTGCGCATTTGTGCATCTTGTGTGTGTATTTATGAATTATGTGTGTGCATGTATGAATCCTATGTGTGCATATGTGACTGTAGTGTGTGCATTTATCTTTATTGAGACTCTTCTGGCTCCATATTTCATCACTAAATCAAGAGATTCATATTTTGCTAACCAGAAAATTCCTGTTTTTCATCCTTTGTACAGGCTTCTTCATGCACATTTGTTACATTTATTTTGATTTTGGGATGAAATCAGTAGAAATCTTGTGAGATTCTCATACTGAAGTTAAAGTGGACTTTTAGATTTAAGACGCTCCTGGCTGTAATAAATTTTTTTTTTTGTCATATCACAACAGTCATTAAGTCATAATCTGCGTTTTTCTCTGTCAGCATTGCTCAGCCTCACAGCTTATTATACATAACTTCTTTCAAATCGCACCGAAGGCATTAGCATTTCAGAAAAGAAAACTCCAGCTGCGTCCAGAGAGAGTCAGAAAGCGTGTGGCAATGTTTCAGTGTTTGGTTTTTCACACATGGCTGACAGAGACGCTTTGTTCACGTGTGATCCTGTGGAGAGGGTGCTGCTATAGTGCTATAGTATATATATGATATAACATAACTCACTTTTAACCAAAGTGACACACACACAAATAAAACATTCCTGAAGGAAAGTTTATCGAAGAATTATCATTTGATGAAATTTTACTCATCCTCAGGCCATCCAAGATGTAGATGAGTTTGTGTCTTCATCAGATTTGGAGAAGTGTAGCATTGCATCAGTGTCTCAGCAATGGATGCTCTGCAGTGAATGGGTGCCGTCAGAATGAGAGTCCAACCAGCTGATAAAAACATCATAAGTATATCCACACTACTCCAGTCCATCAGTTAAAGTCTTAAAAAGACAATATCTGCATGTTTGTAAGTAAAAAAATCCATCATTAAGATGTTTCTCCCAAATGTTAATTTCTGGGTGCGCTATCACTTTAAATATCTATCAATCAAAATGCACTTTTCTAATGCTGTTCTGTTCAAATATTTAATGTTTTACCTTTAAAATGGAATGTAAATAAGTAATAAATTTGTAGCGAAAACAGCTTTCATGTTATTAAGAGAGAAAAAAGACCAGAGACACAAACTGTCCACAATAGACAACTGTCATAGGATGTATTTTTTGTTCCAAGTGGCAAATCACTGAGAAAAGCACGGGCAAAGAGTAATAAATACGGAGCGTACAGCCTTTTCCACTAAATCTGAAATCTTTTGCACAAACGCATGTATTCACAACAACATCGCACTCGCCGACTCTCACAGTTATTTCGATTTAATTATACAATGATCGCTTCTTTGACTCCGTTAAACATAATACTGAGCACTGAATCGTTCAAAGGCAAAAGGAGAAGATGACATTACAAAGTTTCATTTCAAAAGAATATTTACAACCAATGAATGTCATCATACACACCTTAGAAACCGTACTATTGTGCCAAATCCCTGGACAATAACTGTTTTATGTACAAAAAGGGCAAAAACGGAGGAACGCGTCGCTCTATTACAGCAGCTCCAGTCTCTCGGACGGTTTCCCATAATGCACCGTGAATGTTAATGTCCCTAGACTCGACAAGGCATTTCAGTTCTTCGGTTTAACTGGATTAGTCCCATACGAGGTGAAAGAGCGTCATATGAAATACTCTTTTTGGTTTTCACTGATAATGCTCTGTGAGTTTGGATCCGTGTTAAAGGGCGCTTCAGGACTGTCTTCTGTTTTTTCAGCTTTGGGCTCTTGGGTCTGAAACGTTTCTTTCCGCCGGTAAAGGAATCGTACGATCACAGCCAGCGCGGCCAGACTCACGAATATCACGACGGCAATGACTCCTGAAAAACAGCACAACAACACGTGAAATATTGAGCAGATCTACGTACACATATCTTTGGAGAATGAAAAATGGACATGGTTGACTTAAAACTTAAAAAAGTTAATAATAAAAAAACCCTAATATGCATTATATTATAACTTTGATTAAAACAAAGAATTCATATTTGTAAGCATAGTTAAAATACAACATTGAATGTAAGCACTGTAAAAATGTATTTATATTATTTTTTAATTATTGTATAAATGTTAATAACACATTTAATGAAAATACATAACACAAATAATATATTCTAATGAAATCAGAAGAAATGTAATATTTATAGTCCTTGCTGATAATTTGACACGTGATGTGATGTGATGAAATTATTTCATATCCATATATATTAATTGTAACACAAATTCTAATATGTGTAATAAATATTATAAGTGAATATAAATGAAAACAAGTTAAATGAAATTAATTTAGTAAAAATGTTGTTATCAAAATGGAAGAAATTCAATTAAAAATGAGTTAAAAAAGTATATATATATATATATATATATATATATATATATATATATATATATATATACATACATACATACAAATAAATGAAGAATTTATTAATTAGGCAAAAATTTTGCAATTAATAATGTAATAATTTCAAAATAAAATATAACAATGGTATAACATAATATAATATTAATATAACATTTTAAATTTTTAATATTGCATCAGTAATATATATATATATATATATATATATATATATATATATATATATATATATATTCAACTTTTGGATAAATACTGCCAATAAATAAATAAATAAATAAATAAATAAATAAATAAAATCTTAACCAGGTTTAATTGAATGGAATAAAATGGTATAAATGGTATAAAGCATTCAGGAGTAATCACCTAAACTGGTTATTTAGTGGCTTTTAGTGCTACAGAATGTGTTAAAGTTCAGCTTCTGGATGATCAGAGGCGTTTCTGAAGGCTGAATCCAGACCTCACGCAGATAAAGCGCCACAATCAATCCTAATTTAGATGCCATTAGTGCCATTTTTTAAAAGCGGTTAAATACAGACCATCAATAAAGGCCAGAAAGTTGGCGAAAGCCCTGGCGACTGGCGCTCTGATGGTCTCGTTACGCCATCAGACGTGTTGTGAATGCTTCTTCGTCTCAGTTCTACTCACTGTCAGAGCCAGACGCCTCTAAAATGTTTCTCTCCTTTGTGACCGCTTAAGCATGGCACATTTAATTATAAAGGGTAAAAGAAATGTCTAATTGAAGCGCCAAAATAAATCTCAACTCAATTTAATGCCACATTACGGTGGCTGTGAAAAGGACAAAGTGTGTTTGGGATTGTAGCAGAAGCCCCTTAATCAGCAAATCATTTCTTTAAATGTTTAATTAGTTTTCGGGGGCTTTGTTAATTTCTTTCTATTTAGCGATAGCTTTGCAGAACTCTTTATATTCAGTCAATGTGAACGCAGCCGTTAATCAGTCATTACTGAGGGACGCTGCCCGGTTGGAGGTTTTCTGAATCGTTTTATGGAGTCTTTTACATTTTTTTAGCTCACAAAATGTAAACTGACTCCTAAAATGTTTCTCCAAACCTGTATGACTTTCTTTCTTCCTGTTGAATGCAAGAGGAAGATGTTTAGCACAGATGAACACTGCTCTTTTCCGTACAGTGATAGTAATCATGTGTGTAAACTTTGAAAAAGCATCACATACTGAAATTAATTTGTTGTGGAAACAATTTTCATTTATAACTTGCTAGTAAATTCCACAAATAATGACAGAAATTCAAGTAACACACTGAATTAGACCGAAATAGAGACTTTTAAATTTTTTTTATGTATTATTATTTATTATTATTAATTATTGAATTAAGTGTATGACCATAGAATACTTATGGAGTACAATGCAAAAAAAAATGCGGTAAAAAAAATGCTACGGTAAAATATGTTAATTGGTTCCATATAATATATGTAGTGAATATATCATTTTTACATTCATTTTTGGCATTTTTTATATAATTTTGTTTTAAAAATTAAAATGTACAGTTTTTGGAAGGGAGTGTAATAATTCAAAATAAATTTACATTCCCAGAATTATGTGTGATTCTTCAAATTGGATGAGATTAAGATTTTATGTCGTTAAATAAAATAATAATGTTTCTGCATTATTCTAGTGTTGTATTTGTTATCCTGATGCTGTTTTGTAATTTTCTTTACCATCTGTTTTTGTGGCAACTGTCATTATATTATAAAGGTATGAATCAGATTTTGACATTATATCAGTTTATTTTTATTATTACATTTTCTAAAACTTGAAATGCTAAAACAATCTTTTTTTTACTGTAAATTTCAATTTTATTTTGCACTCTTATGCTACATTTTTGGAGCCCACTGAATGATAAAAAGGGGGTAAACATCTCATCTCCAGTCAAAAAGTTTGGGAAGAACTAAATGTGTATTTGGGAGAATAGTTGCTTTAAGGGACTTCTAGAGCAAATATGAGCTGAAAGCAGCAAATAATAATGACTGAAATGAGAAAAGATGAGAAATGGAATATTTCTGTGATGCACTACAACATTTACCTCCGATCAAAGCCGAGTCGCTGTTGATAGCATTGACTATGGGTTCACCAGAACCTACTGAACCCACACGATCTACAGCAGAGAAGAGAGACGGACAGACAGATCATCAGCGGGACTGAAGCGCTTATCGCTCACAGGTCACGGCTCATTGAATACAAACGCAGAAATGATTATGCAAATGAAGGTCTTTCTCACGCAGATGAATACAGTGATCAGCCATTACCATCATTATTGCTCTAATTTAATTAGCACTGCGGAGGATTCAGTGAGCCGGCGACAAAAGTTTGCTGAAATTCAACTTTGAGGAGAAAAACTAAAAAAAACTAGAGAGAAGTTTGGAAAACAAAGTCTGAAGAAGATACAGATGTCTATAAATGTTTTTTTTTTTCAAGCAACTAGATAACTTTAACAACTTAGGAACTGTTGCTCCACTATGCAAAGAAAATATATGTCCTTATATATTAAAAATCACTAAATTACATATTTAATATTTTGGTGTTATATTAGAATCATTCTTATACCTTTTGTTCCTTCATATTTTGAATTGTTTTTAGCGTTATCATTTGTTTATTATTTAAATGTTAAGTTTTGTTGTATGCATTTGTCATTTTAATTTATTTCTGTATTTTTAAAATGTGTATAGGTAGTATTTTTTTAAGTTTTTGATCTGTTTTTAATTATTTTAATACTACAATTGATTAAAAATGTCTGATAAATGACTAAATAAATAATACAGAATAGCATATTACAATAATTTGAATAATTTAATATATATATATATATATACACAAAAAAAAAGTGATGTAATGCTGTTTTTATCTTTATTAATATATCTTTTTAATATGTAATAATTTCTAGCCATTCATGGACTATGGGTCAGAAAAACAATTTTAATTCAAAGAGAAAACAATAATATATCTCATATTTTATGGAATTACATTTGCTTCAATAAAAATGAAATAAACTTTTTTAGAAACTATCAAAAATACGCCATTACAAAAAAAAAAGAAAAACACAATGAAAATGCAAAAAATGAACACAGTTTCACAAATTTAACAGGCTCTTGAAATATGCTTCATTCTTTGTTAATGTTTTTCAAAGATTTGTTTTCACTAATCGTGGATTCTGAATGCATTGCCACAGATTTCGCTTGGTGTTCGTCTTCAACAAAAGCATGCACCATTGTATAACGACCTGGTAGTTCACAACAGATCTGTCTTTAAAGGTTTATGAGTTAATGGAAAAAATCAGTTCACCTGTGGAGAAAATGAATGGGATTTTGACTTCTGTTGCACTCTATATCCAATCCAGAGAAGAAGAGGGGAAAGTTCTGATGGCTTTACCTGTGAGAGAATGAGTGGTCTCAGCGGCGTAGGGGTTTGTCTGTATAGACGAGCCACAGCTGGATTCACTCAGTGGTCCGGTGACTATAACAGGACTGGTGTCTGGATACAACAGAGCCGCCTTCAGCGGAGAGATGGAGTTAAACTGGACCACAGACAAACAGCCGGTGAAGCCCAGAGCATTCAGACGGGCGATCTCTGGATCCACCTCACCCGAGTCTGCAAAACACGTTTGAGTTTTCAATCAGATCTCAATATCTCAATAGCAGACAGTCTATTTATACTCTAATGACTGCTACAGTAGTTGGCATCTAGCTGCAAAGTTACTGACTGTTAGTACAATGTCTTAAGTGGACTTTCAAAAAAGTGTTAAAATGAGATCTAAATATCTCCAGCAGAAATCAGATTTACCAAAATCGCAAAGTCTGCAATATTCTCCTAATGGTTTCTCCAGGATAGCAATTAAATGGAGATCTAATCGATTTCTGACGTATCCTGCCTCTTAGCTATTTCTTCTTAGAAAACCAAAAAACTCAGTCTCACGTGTTTCCTTTTGAGCTTCAGTAGAGACCTTATCTATAGCTAGGTTTCTTTCCAAAGTTGTGAATTTAACGTATGCGCATAAAACATTTGCAAATAAAGCTCTGTTTCCATTCAACGAGTCAAAGAGAAGAAAATCGTCTCTTCCTGATAATTTATTCAGAAGATGCGTTTCCATCTTCCATTATTTGCATTGACTTTTTTTGCACAAGTCGAAAACCACTTCAAGCAAACGTCAAAACTTTTTGTGAATTAAGGGATTTTTTTGCGATACTTACAAATGGGCATAAAAACAGGGTGATGGAAACATACCTACACTCTTAAACATAAAGATGCTTCATCTTTGGATCCTCAAAGAACCATTCACTCAACGGTTCTTTAAAGAACCATCTCTTTCTTACCTTTTTAGAATCTGAAGAACCTTCTTACTCCACAAAGAAAACATGAAGGTTCTTCAGGTGTTAAAGGTTCTTTATAAAAACCATTTAGACAAAAAGGTTCTTCTGTGGCATTGTGAACAGAGATGTATAGTAACGAAGTAGAACTACTTCACTACTGTACTTAAGTATTAAAAGGTGGTATCTGTACTTTACTAGAGTATTATTTTTTTCTCCTACTTCCACTTTTACTTAAATACATATTTTCACTGAGTTTAATACTTTTACTCCGATATTTTTTTATGTGCTGCATCGTTACTCGTTACCCACATTACCACTGCCAGAACTGTAGATGGCAGATTTGATGAAGCTGGCACATCATTGAGCGAATCAAGCGATTAAGAAGACTGCGCGTGCTGACTGAACTGCTGTGAAGAGAGAAATGAACACCGAGCCGAGCCAGATAATGACTCGTTCACGAGTCAAGAACCGGTTGCATCGGTTCTCGGATGACCAGTAACGTTAGTTCTTTCTGACAGTTCGATTCAATAAACCAGTTGAAGAAAACAGTTCACCGATTCTTTTGCGCTCGATGCAATGGCGTCATTGGCGTTTACTGCACCTGGGCTCATAACAATAACACAGAATCAGTTCAGAATCAATCACCAAAAGAATCAGTTCGGTTCAGACGCTCTGTGTTTCGGTTTGCTTCAAGCTAAATCACACATGCGCAGTATCATCAGCTCCTCGGTTCACGAATCGGACGCGTCTGACAGAAACGGTTCTTGACTCGTGAACGAGTCATTATCTTGCTCGGCTCGGTGTTCATCTTCAGTTCTCTCTTCACAGCAGTTCAGTCAGTGTACTGTTTGAGTCAATGAATTACTCCGGGATATTGGTTTGTTTTAACTCAGAGGGAGTGTCAGACACATTAAACAAGTTAACAGCTTAATTCATCTGTGGATTAATGCGTATTGGAGACGCGAACCGTTTAAAACGATTCAGTTCGATTTGGTGAACTGTTTCAAAAAGATCCGGTTACATCGAATGATTCTTTCGCGAACCGGATGTCAAAAACTGCTTTGTTTTTAACTGTCTTACAACAGACACGGAAGAGAAGACAATGCTGAATAAAGTAGGAATTTTTTCAATTTTTGGACCAAAATGTATTTTCGATGCTTCAAAATATTCTAAATGACCCTCTGATGTCTTACGGGTTTGAAACAACATGAGGGTAAGTTATTAATGACATCATTTTGCAAATTGGGCTAACCAACCCTAGTAACCGTTTTTTGTTTACAAGAAGTTACAGTCAAAGGAATTGTGATTGTCCTTTAGGTTAATCATTTGAAATAGTAAAAACAATATGTTCAAACTTTTGACTACTTTCTTTAATAACTACATAACACAATACTTCTACTTTTACTTTCAGTACTTGAGTAGTAAATTTTAAAATAGACTACTTGCAATAATTAAGTACAAAAAATGTTGAATACTTTAGTACTTCTACTTAAGTGTGGTGCTTAAAGAGCACTTCAACTTCTACTCAAGTCACTTTTTTGATAGAGCACTTGTACTTTTACTAAAGTATGGGTCTCTAGTACTTTATACATCTCTGATTGTGAAGCACCTTTATTTTTAAGAATATACGGTCTAAAACTACTCTTAGATAATATAATCTGCAATATTAAGAGATATATCACAAAATATCTCAATGGTTTCTCTTGGATAGCAATTAAATGGAGATCTAATCTCAGTGTTTCCTGCTTCTAAGATGTTTCTCCTGTGAAAAAGCCTCTTAAGATCACACATGCCTCTAGATCTGCAATCAAAAGTCAGAACGCAAACATTTCTCATCAAATGATATAAGCCACTTCCATATTCATTTTACAGACTGTATGTCAACTGTTCATTGATTTCTTCTGACAAAATTTAGGAGAAACATCTGTATAAAGCTTAACCGAAGAGCAGCAGTTGAGCAATGTTAATATTCCTCAGCATGCTTCTGAAACGAGAAGCAAGTCTCACTTCAAACGTTCACGGACACAAAACCATGCGCTCTAGTTTTGTACCAAACATCTCGAGCGAAAAACACACGCTGCATTCCATTCCACAGCGACGGCAGTGAACTGAACACATGGAGCCCGATGAGAGCGCTTTTATTCACACACTGAGCCACAGGAGAGAGAGAAAAAGACATGATGTAGTTGACAAATAACGTGCATGAAAATGTTTTTTCAACGTCACGATTTCTGGTCTGTTGTTTGCTATAAAGTTATGTGATCAGCTTTGCAATTAAGTAAAAAGGTATCCCTAAAGCTACTGTGGGTCTCTAAATGATCAACATGGCATAAACTTTGCTGTTAAACATGTTGCATGGCTACTTCTTCTGTCGTAAGATTGATAGTTTAGACATTTTTCTCCAGTAAAATGCCCTTTTAGTCAGCTGGTGCTTCTCGTGTCTTTTTTGCTGTCAAATCTTTACCGATTTGAATTAAGTAAACATGAGAATAAGGTCAGTAATATCTCCAGATGAACTCTTACTGGACTGAAGCAGCTCAGCTTCACTTGATTCTCCATCAATCATGTTTCAGAGTCTCTTTTGAGAAGAGTTTGTTTCCAGAAGCTTTACTTTCACTGTTCCTCAGCGGATCAGAACATCTCACATCTTCTGAGGAGCCTTGATTTCTTCAGCTCTCCATCACTGTGTTATATGCGCGGATCATTTACATCTCAACTTACTGACACACATTACTGGAGATATAGAGCCATGAGTCATATTTAAAGCATTTTATGCAATTATATGGTCTACTGTTATAAAGATCTCTTTGATTTACATTACAAGGATCAGAATTGAACCTCTTTTTGTCCATGTAAATATCAGCATCTACATCAAACTGCATATTTTTTTGCTCAGTTTGGGCCTCTGAAAAAAAAAAAACCTGAGCTGTTTTTATACTCCATATTCTCACTATATCAGATTAAATGAGCCATAAAAGTAAAATATGCACATTTTTTAAAGATGGTTCAATAAACTGTTCCATTTAAAAAATGCATGTGTCAAGCTTTGTAAGGTTACAATGAAAAGCGAATATGAATTGTGTCTCTATTGACACGCACCCGATGATCTTGATTCGGCAGATTGAGGCATCATTTCAGCTCTGAACCAGTCTAATATTAATCTTCAGGAGCTCGATGCAGGTTTCACATTTGATTTATTATTCATTACAAGTTGATTTCTGGCCTTGATCGATAGTGTTTGCTGGAAATGACACACAGCCCGCTGTCAGAGACACACTATCTGAAGAGTCACAGCCAATGCGTTTCATGTCACATGTTCACATGGACGCACATAAAACACCGACATCCTCCACCTGGACATCATTACAATGAGAATAAATCAGCCTGATTTAGCTCATGAGGATCTGTGGGTAACTAAATATGACTTTTTTTTGTGCAAAAAATCAAACTGACCCATTTGCCGTTCCCCCAGACAACAATAACAACATGTAGTCAATATTAGTCTTATCTGAAGTAAACAGGACAAAGCGTACTCTGTTCACTCAGATTCAGTGGTGGACAGTAACGGAGTAGCTTTACTTCGTAACTGTACTTAAGTACATTTTTCAAGTATCTGTACTCTACTGGAGTAGTTTTATTTTGAGCAACTTTTACTTTTACTTCACTACATTCCAAAGCATAAAATCATACTTTTAACTTCACTACATTTCATAAAACATATCGTTACTCCCTATAATATATCACATGCTCCGACGCGCAGAAGTGGTGTCTGATTCATCATGAACGAACTGAGTCTTTTCAAAATATACTTTAAATCGGATCGCGAATCACATCAAACGATTCGTTTACGAATTAGAATGATCAGATTGCAGCTGTTCTGGAGTCGACCACTCACTGATTCAAATGAACCGTTTAGTGCGAGTCTCCAGAAGTAAGAAACCGGGAGATCTTGTGAGCGTGCGTGCGTCTGATGTTGCTAAAAGTAAGTTATTAATGTCAAAATTTTGGATTAATTATTGTAACTGAAAATCATATTTAGGTCAAAACTGTCAGTTGTTTGGGAACTAAATCCGTTGTAAAGAGTGATCTATTTAAGCCCACTGAAATGCTCGAGTGCAGACGATGCAGACAAAAAAAAAAACTTAAAATAACACAGATTGAATACAATAACTCATGCACGTTCAAATTCACAGATGCCGTAATGTTAACAGTTTTATTAAACTGTCCTATGTGACGTCTGTTTTTATATTGTTTATCGACAGTAACGTTATACATATGTATATTGTTTGGATTAACTAGACGAGTAGACAGACATGAATGTTCATCGTACTGAAAATAAGTAAATATTGTTAGCTGATGCCAACTGTCTAGCTAACAAGCTTGTTGGTGCTAAGTTGATGTAATTTTTATAAATTTTGTCCAAATATTTTTATTCAGCCACCTATATATATATATATATATATATATATATATATATATATATATATATATATATATATATATATATATATATAGATTACATCTGGTTAGAAAAGAAAGGATGTGATGTTCAGAACATAACTACGGTAATTATCAGTGGGAAGAGATGCACCCCGTTTGGCCAGGGGTGTTTTTAAACCACAGACAAGATTTGAGAAGGAAAAAATCATTATGAAAATATAATTATATTTTTCTTAAAATGTTCTTCCTAACTTCAGGCCTTATTATCATGTCATATACAGACCAAAAGTTTGGACACACCTTCTCATTCAAAGAGTTTTCTTTATTTTCATGACTATGAAAATTGTAGATTCACACTGAAGGCATCAAAACTATGAATTAACACATGTGGAATTATATATTTAATTATATACATAACAAAAAAGTGTGAAACAACTGAAAATATGTCATATTGTTGGTTCTTCAAAGTAGCCACTTTTTGCTTTGATTACTGCTTTGCACACACTTGGCATTCTCTTGATGAGCTTCAAGAGGTAGTCACCTGAAATGGTCTCCAACAGTCTTGAAGGAGTTCCCTGAGAGATGCTTAGCACTTGTTGGCCCTTTTGCCTTCTGTCTGTGGTCCAGCTCACCCCTAAACCATCTGGATTGGGTTCAGGTCCGGTGACTGTGGAGGCCAGGTCATCTGGCGCAGCACCCCATCACTCTCCTTCTTAGTCAAATAGCCCTTGATGCCTTCAGTGTGACTCTACAATTTTCATCATGAAAATAAAGGAAACTCTTTGAATGAGAAGGTGTCCAAACTTTTGGTCTGTACTGTAACTTTGATGTTCTGTAAAACAACAAACTTTAAAATACTTTGTTCATACTGGTGAAAATCAGATGGTCATCTCTGTTTTCTCTCAGGTACATCACAGTGTAAGCTTCACAGTGAACATTACTCTCATCAGCGTAGTCCATATCAACAACAAAAATATATCTTGACTCCATATAGTGGTTTTTTGGAAAAATCCCAGGTATTTTGAGCAGTAGGATTATAAAAAAATGTGCTAATATAAAATTAAATTAAGTAGCCTATATAATATTGCAAACATCTATCTTGCAGTACTTTTTTACTTAAGTACATAAAAAATTGAGTACTTTTGTACTTTCACTTGAGTAAAATTGAAAAAGGAGTACTTTTACTTTTACTGGAGTAATATTTTACCCTATGTATCTGTACTTTTACTCAAGTAAATGATTTGTGTACTTCGTCCACCACTGCTCAGATTGAGGAGTTCGTCTGACTTCACAAACGAGCTCCTGATGCTTCTGCATCCTTCAGACACTTCAGCATCCGTGATGCTTAGAAAACCTCTAAAATAAATATAATAATGGCCACTTAACTGACCATCTGCATAGCACCGGGGTCAGAACTCGACTGGGATTCAGAGACAATTCCTCCTTAATGCAAAAACACTCTGGCGAGGTTCAAAATAGATTGGAAGTGTCAAATAGTGCACATGTACAGGGTTTTGCTCATTTATTATGAAAACATTCAGCTTAAGCTCAAAATGTACATTTTGCTTCAAAAATCATTTCCATATGTGCAGTCAAATAAATTGATTTCGAACAGTTTCAAGTTCAAATTCAAATATTTAAGCTGAGCATTAAAAGAAAAACTGACATTCGAGTCCTAACAATCACAGTTTTTCCGTGGAAATCCTCGGCTGAATGTTTACAGTGGTCTTACTCACCGATCACTTTTCCCAAGACAATGGATTTGATGGCGTTGAATTCAGTGTCCGATGTTAGATTGAAATATTCCTTTGCATGCTGATCGACCTACAAAAAAAATGCAGGAAGACAGTTAAGATTTTAGGAAAGAGGACAGAAAAAGCTTGGGAGCATTATGTTTGTACATAGCAAGTATTCATCTGCAAGTGTTTTAATGAAAACTTATCTTCAGATCAATTAT
Organism: Carassius gibelio; assembly: GCF_023724105.1. Taxonomy (NCBI): domain Eukaryota; kingdom Metazoa; phylum Chordata; class Actinopteri; order Cypriniformes; family Cyprinidae; genus Carassius; species Carassius gibelio. The sequence goes on along the minus strand of NC_068405.1, from coordinate 26,432,484 downwards.
AAAACAGGTCCCTCCGCGTGTTCACATTCAAACTGTGCTTATTGCAGAGGTTCAGACTAATGGTTTGGTCATGAACAGAGCTGAGAGCCGCTGATTGACTGTTATTGACCCGCGCGTGTCACACATCAGACCGACTGATATTTCACCTGGACACTTAATATTAAAATCTCCATGTGATCAAACACTTTATTTCAAATTCAGCAATATATGCATGGCTTGACATTTTCATTTGAATGTTTGTAACACAGAAATAATGATACAAAAGTCTAGTTTCATGTAGCATACTGCTCTACATTAATCACACTAAATTAAGACATTTATTTTGTATTCAGTATTATGTATTCTGAAATGTGAAAAAATGTCCCTTAAAGATATATATAGCAATTGAAACCTATAGATGCAAATACATCAAGTGCTATTAAATAAACAGTTAAATGTGTAGTTTGGAGGTTTTGTTTCCACTAATCTGAAGCAGGGTTATAAACTAAAACCATAAGAAATATTAAATAAAATATGTTTATTGAAATGGAATAAAATATAATAAGTTGCTAAAGCTAAATTGAACTTGACATAAAAAAATGACTCAACTATATATTATTTACAAGCTGTGAGAATTTGTTATATACATTACAAAATAAAATTACAATTAATTATATATTATATAAAATATAATTTCTAAAAATTATATACATAATTAAAAGCGAATAAAATACAGAAAAAACAACTACATTGCTAAAACGTTAACTTAAAAGAATAAATTCTAATTAAATACAAATAAATTCTCATTCTAATTCAAAATATGTAAAAAATTGTAAGGCTTTCAAAATTAAGTTTCATTTGTTAGCATCAGTTAACTATAAATAGAACAACTTTTATAGGATTTATTAAACAGTTAAAGTTCAACATTTACTAATACATTATTAAGATGAGAGGTTGTATCTCTTCACATAAGTTAATGCACTGCCAACTAACATGAAGATTAACATTTTAATTGAACATCAGTGAAGGTTAAGTTCATTGATTTAACTAATGTTAACAAATGGTACCTTATTGTAAAGTGTTACAACTAAAACTATAATATATAACTATAATAAAAACAAATAATGGTCTGAACACATTTATATTTATTCATTTAGCAGACGCTTTTATCCAAAGTGACTTACAAGAGAGGACAATTGAAGCAGTCAAAAACAACAAAACAGCAAGCATATACAAGTGCTATAACAAGCCTCAGTTAGCTTAACACAGTACAGATAACAAGGTTTTTTTTATTATATAATAAAAAGAAAACAGATAGAATTGAAAAAGAATAGAGAAAGCTACTGTTAGAGCCTTTTTTGCTTTTCTTAATTGTATAATAAATGAAAGAAAACAAACCATAGAATAGAAAACAAGCAGTTAGTAAGTGCAAGTCTAAAACGGGCCAGTTGATTTTAAAGAATAGAATTAGACTTGAATAATTGAGGCAAGAAAGCCTGAACACAGATGCTTCTTCCTGTAGTGTCAGTCCTTAAACGTTTTAAATTCTGATGCTGTATGTTGTGAATGTGTCCCTTTAATGTGTGCACTGAACACATGTGAGGATCACAGTACCTGAACACTGAGCGTCTCCAGCAGTCTCTGGACGCTGACGCGGTGCAGCTGCCCGTTGGCCAGATTCCTGCCGCTGGCTCGGAAAACCTCCGCGTCTCTGTTGTGCTGCAGTTTGTACTTGACGTCCAAATGTCCTTCAGAACAAAGAGCATTGGATTTCTCAACAGGCTTTTATACCGTCAAAAGTCACCGTTTACCCGCAGTCAACATGAACAGGAACATCAACATGCGACAGAAGCCAATGTGTTTCCCAACTACAAAGCTTCATCTTAAGAGGATTAAAACGTTATCCCCCGTGAAACAAAACAAGATGCAGAAATCAATTAAAAAACGTGCATACTTATCACCTCCGGTGAACTTAATCACTCTTTACAAAGCTAAAACTACTTTTTAACATAGTCAAGTAAAAACAAGTGTATTTTGCATGTGGAAAACATACTGTAATATGATGCTAAGTAGCAGCTTGCATGTTTGTTTCTGCACTAATGGATCAGTTGGCTTATGCTTGCAATTTTTAGTCGAACTGTCTTAGCTGTTAATGCATGTGGACACTGAGCAACTAAATAACAATTGCATGCAACAGGAACAGGAAGCTGTCAGAGCGGCCGCTGGGGTTCTAGAAGCTGTTCTGGACTTTCTGCGTAATTGCATTAATCTGTCTGCTGTTTCCTCTCTGTGCGTCGTGATGAGCCAGATCTACAGAGTCCTACTGAATTCTGCTGCTGGGGCAGCGTGGGACGCCACAATAGCTGACCCAAACAACATGCTAAATAAAACCATATTGGGTAACATTCTTTGATGTTTGGTAATTAAAATGGTATTTATTTAAACCAAACCTACACACTGTTACTTTATATGAACATCCATCCCAAAAACCTCAACAAGCATCCACTGTGTTCTAACTTATTTAAGCATGATTTCTATTCTATAATAATAATAACAATAACAATCATGAATCGATCGATTTCGAATCGATTTTCCACTTCACGCGAAAGTGCAATACAGCGTTAAGAAAGACAACACGTTCTATGCAAATAAAACATTCCTCAAATTATTACAGTAACATTTATTTTAACATAGTTTAAGTTATCAGTAAAATATAGACTATAAATTAAATTATAAAATCGTCAGTATGTTCACACGATATGTTGTGACGGTTAGACGAACGGGGTATCCCTCGCTAATCATACACCCTCATTATCATGTTGTGCCACTTCTTGACATGGGTTTAACGACTTCTAAAAATTATGTAATAGACTTTTATATTAATGGTAAGGTACTTTACAATCAGAATTGATTGGCAAGCAGCTGCAGTTACTTATGTTTAATGCAGTATTAATTGCAATTGGTTTATGTTTTCAATAAAAAGCAACCTATCTACAATGAACAGAGAGAGAGAGTTAGATACAGAATATGATGGGGAAGCAACCTAAAAAAATTGACATGGACTAAACGGCTCCGCGTCCGGCTCCGTCTTTGATTCAATACAAGGACACGTTGGATCGCTGCAATAGTTGGTCGCTTACTGGACACCACCATGATTACCCATTTATAGATCTTAGCCATTTAGAGCCAAATTGTTTGCCAGATTTTAATTATCAAAAGTGATTGTCAATTCGCTTTAATTACATTACAAAATAGCCAAGGCTAATTACCACCATATTAGTTCTGATACCACATAAAGTCAACTTCATGAATAGGCCTGTATCCATTGCGAACATAATTTATTATGAGTCTTAAAATGTCCATAACATAAAATCATTTTTGGGTCACAACATTGTCAACATACCATAGTTTGACTTGTACTGCGCTGCACTGATTTTCGAAAGTGTGACTTACAGAAGATATACTTAGCTTACGAACGCTATAACGTTAAGAGAGAGGTTAAGGAATAAGTTAAGAACTACTTAGCGATAAGAACGTTTTGGGGAACCGGACTCTGATTTGTAAAAAGCATTAAAATACTCTTTTAATCAAACTACATTTGAAGGTTCTGCAAAAAAAAAAAAAAAAAGAAGAAATATTTTAGTATTATTTGTATACTTAAATAATATTTATTATCATTTTGACTGCGATTTAATTTTTGTATTTTAATTTTAATTTTAGTTTAATCTTTAGTAATTTTTATTAGTTTTAGTTTTCATGTAGAATATAATTTTACATTAGAAAACATTTTATTGCATCACGTTTGGTCAGGATGCCGTGATTCAAATCAAAGGTCACGAATCATTTTGCATGATTCATTAAAAGAACTGTCCATTTCAAAAATAAAAATTATGTCCGAAACAATTTTGCCAACATGCAATAGAAATATGTCTTGTATTTTTACTGTCTTTGCATTATTTTGTGGCTAAAAATATGCCTTGCCTCACGTTTGATAAGAACAGTGATTCAGATCAAACTTCATGAGTCTTTCTGCACGATTCATTAAACGAACCGTCTCAAAAGAACCAGTCTACACTGTATGATTTGTATGTCTACTGCATTATTTCATGTCTCTCAGCCTGTTTCTCATCACATTTAATTCTGCAAACATGCAACTTGACTAAAATATAATTTCCCTTGCCGTGGCAAAATTGCAAGGCAGGAAACCGTGAAAAGTCTCTGATGTCAGACTGGTGTTTTGGACGAAAGTCATGCAACTTCTTAAATTACGAGAGCTTCTGAGAAAATGTAGCTCTGAGAATGGGCTTTGTGGCACGTGAGATCACAGACACATGTTTACACGCGCTCATGAATGTGTGCCAGTCTCACGAGGGAATATATCCTCTGCAATTTCTTTCCCAGCTTTCCCTGCCTCATGCCAGATTTCAGACAGTATACAGTAGGAAGTCATTTATTGCGGCTGCTGTGTTCAGAGATTCCCCAGACTCGAGCTAATCCACATGAATGTGCTTAGAGAGGAGGATCAGAGCGTTTCAGACCGTTTCTGTTGAGCAGGACGGCGAGGAACTCTCTGTAGTATGAGCTGATGTAAAGCAGCAGCGCCGGCGCTTGACTCGTCCTGAAGCTCAGCGAGACGTTCTCTCCTCTCAGCGTTAAATCTGAGTAGATGGAGGACGACTGAGCGCTGACGTTCCTGTGCAGCTTGTACGGCTCTTTGAACGTGTACGTGACTGATGTTCCCGGTTTGAAGAAGGCAGAAACGTCTGAAAGAGAGATTAAACGCAACGGGATTAGGATAATGGATTGCATTACTATCATAAACTGGTGTAAAATCATTGTGTGCTATTGACTTATAGGGAAATATGGACAAAAATACTCTCAAATTTATTTTTCTGATTCACTTTATATCAACATTTACTATTAAGAGGGGAATAAATACATTTTACATGTTTGTTAGACCATAAAATAAAATAATGGCCCCATGAATGGACCAAAAATGGTGCCTAATGAAGTGAATTCATAAAACTTGTACAATTTAATAAATTCTTTAGAATGCAACACTTTTTTTTTTTTTTTTGCAAATTAAAAAAAATGCTCACGAAATGCAGATACGGAGAACTATTAAAAGTAATTTTTGTAAAATGAAATAAATTGAAATAAAATGCGAAGAAAAATGTGAACATAAGTGAAAATTAGAACCGCTGATTTGGAAACTAATTGAAGTTGAAGTGAAATTACTAAAATAAATAAAAATAAAAGTAAATATATACAATAAATAAAGTAATAAAATTACTAAAGCACATAAAATGGCAAAAAAAAAGTCAAACAAAAATGAAAATATAAAAATAAGATAATTAAAAAATATTAATAAATATACATAAATATTAATAAATACTACAATGGTATATAAAGAATGCTAAACACACACACACAAAAAAAATATTATATATATATATATATATATACATATATATATATATATATATATATATATATATATATATATATATATTATTTTTTTTTATATCAACGTGAATATTTGGGTTTCTGTATTTTACCTAAGCTTTTACCAAATGATATGCTCGTATCAATCGATAGATAGATAGATAAATGATATTTATCTTATTTATTTTTTAAATGACAAAAAACACACAAACAAGACAAAATTTACCGAAGAAACAACACACAATAGTGTAGTTTTTGCTAATCAGCTAAAGTTTTGGGATATATAAATAAATAAATAAAATCTAAATATTAAGTGAACTTAAAATTACAAACAAAAATGTGTAATGTTCCTTCTAAAACCAAATGAAATAAGTTTAACTAATTAAAAACATAAAAATAATTTATAAAATGTGTCATTTGTGTGAAGACCTTTTAGTTTTAGTGTATTTTACAAAGCGTTTATGGAACAGAATGGTGCTCATGAAGCGCATCTGTGGAGATGAAGCTATTATTGTCATTATCAATATTGTAAAAATGTATGTATTTAGTTTGAATCCTGGGATCAATGCACGATTGTTAGGATGCACCTCCTGAGCTTCAGTACCTTTATGACAGAAGGTGCCGGTGAAGGCCGAGAGGCTGCAGTCGCAGGTGAAGCCGCTGTGGTCCTCCACACAGCTGCCCTGGTTCTGACACAGTTCCCCGTAACTGCTGCAGTGTCCGGGACATCCCGGCGTCACTCCGGGCGTGATCTCCGCCCGCTCCTCCAGATCCAGAGTCTTCCCGTTCAGCTTGAGCGAGCGGATGCAGCCCAGGAAGCCCTTCTGTCTGGACGCCGTTCCTCCTGGAGACGCAAGCAGAGAAAAGATGCTTTAGATGCTTTGGGAAGAATTTTGTTTTTGTATTCTGTCCCTGCAGATGACAAGCTATAAATACAGAAATAATGCGCTCTGCATATATTAGTGTTCAGCGGTTTAGTGCTAATTCGTCTGAGCAAACACCTCGCTGTGCCAGCTGTGCCATATAATCATCTGTGAAATGTTCGAGCAAATGTTAGAAATGCTGTTAAAACTGTTAAAGGTTTTGACATGCAAGTGATGAAACGGGAGACAAATGCAAACATGTTACCAACCATTACAGGAACCGATGACTATTATGTCTTTTATTTTTCCAGATTTCTCACTTGGACAGAAATCAGAACAAATGGAAAGCTTTGTTTAAGTCTCCCTCTTTAGTATTTATATCAGCTCTTGATGTCTCAGATGATTAATAATCACTCTCAATACTGTAATAAAATAAAATAAAAAATATATACACTTATAATTCACTTACAATGTGTTATTAATTGTCATTAATATGCAAAAATCCTTAATTATCCTAAAATATGCAACAAAAAATATAAAAAATAATAAATACAACTATTAAATGAATTAAAATAATATCAAAATGCAATAAATTAATTAATACATTAAAAAATATATATATTTGAATGGTCCTAAAATAGGCCAGAAATATATTAATTATATTATATATTAATAGATTAAAACAGAACAATGTTGTTATTGTTAATGTAACTAAAACTATGAATTTTTAAATAGATAAAAAAATGAAACAAAATGAATAAATACATAAATGTATATACAACAGTAATAATAAAATAATAAAAGTTTTTAGTGGTCCTAAAATATGCAAAACAAATATATAAATAATAAAAAAATAGAACATTGTTGTTTTTGTTAACTAAATATAAATCTATTAAATTAATCAAAATTATATCAAAACAAACAAACAAACTTAATGGTAAACTAAAATATGCAAATAATAATAATAATTTAAATGAAATTTTGAAAGCCAAAATGTATATACATAACTTACAATAGAACAATTAATTACAACTAGAACTAGAACTATTAAAATAATATCTAAATACAAATTAACTTAAAAAAAGATATATATAGAAATATAAAAACAATAGTTTTATAGCTCTGTACTGCACATGTGTGTTTATTTGTATTTTTTCTAGAACTGCTGAAGAAACATCTGTGATGATGGTGATATATTAGTGGAAATAATAACTGTAGTCTCTGAAAGAGTGACCTGTGAGCCTCATTCGTGTCAGCAGCAGCCTGATAACTGAGTTTCTTTCTCATGTTATGAGCTGAACAGAATATGTGCAATACTGCGAGCGTCTCCTGGAGTCGAATGACTGATCTGTTTTACCCAGAAGACCTCAGACCTGCATTATAAACGGCTGAGATGGAGTTCTTCATAGCTAGATGAGCACTGAACAGTCAGATTGAACTATAATCAGACTACTTTCGCCCTGAATTCCTGAAAATTAGTTCAAAAAAACATTTTGCATGTTTGAAGCTGTTTTTTTTAAAGATTTTTACTTCCAAATTTCCCATATTATGAGTTATGATGCATCTGGATGTTACAATTATCATTTATTTAATTATTCTCAATACTTTATTTAAAAAAAGGCAATATAAAAAACTTTATGAAATAATAATAAAAAATAATGTGGTTTTAACTAAAAGTAAAACTAGTTTGGTAATTGAAATAAAGTAAAAATAAAACCAATATTAGATGAAAAACAAACCTAAAAAGAAAAGAAAATTAGAAATATTTTTTAGAAATTAACTCAAATAAGTTAAAGTGCTAACATTACTAAAAATACAGAAAAGTAAAATAAATTAAGTAAATTTTAAAAATACAAAGACTAATACAAATGGCAAACGCACACCATTATTAAAAACAAAACGAAAACTGAAAGTCAATTCAAAATACAGCTGAATACTATAACAGTACATAAAAATACTAAAATAACACTGACATTTTAACAGAAAGTAATAATTAGATAAAAATATAAAATATTTCTAAGCAAAAATTCCCCTTTAATCAAAATAAATGAATAAATAATATAGTTGTACAATAAAAATAAAATAGACATAAATATATAACACTTTAAAAGCAGTTTTTTTAAACATTCACAAATATTAGAATAGTATAGTACAATAAAACTGAATTAGATAAATAAAAAATATAAAAAATATAAAATTATATTTTTTAATATAGAATATTTAAAAGCAAGTTTTCCTTTTATATTTGTATTCAGTAAAATGTTTTATTTTTTTATTTGTTTCAAATATTTTTAAGCAAAATGTTCTATTTGATTATTTGATTTTGAAATGACATTTGTCAGTTAAGTGTAACATTTTCGAAAATTTAGATTTATGCATCATCTGAAAGCTGAATAAATAATCTCTCCAGTGATGCATAACAATATTTGTCTGAGATGTAACTATTTGAAAATCTGGAATCTGAGGGAGCAAAAAAATCTAAATATTGAGAAAATCATCTTTAAAGTTGTTCAAATGAAGTTCTTAGCAATGCATATTACTAATCAAACATTTCGTTTTGATATATTTATGGTAGGAAATGTACAAAATATCTTCGTGGAACATGATCTTTACTTAATATCCTAATGATTTCTGGCATAAAAGAAAAATCGATAATTTTGACCCATACTGACAAATGATGCCAATCCAAAGCATGATATCAGTGCTGAGACTTCTGAGGATCACCAGACATGGTTTATCTGTTAAATGTTCTTCATACCTACAAACAGCTGGCTGTTGAGCTGCAGATGCATGTGTCCGTCAGCGGGGGCTTTCTGAACGGCGCCGGGATGATGGTCCACGAACAGCGAGGCCTCCTTCACGTTCCTCTCGGCTCTCACCTGATGCCAGCGCTCGTCGTTCAGAGCCGACGGCGTCTCCACCTTCACCTCCAGAGGACCGTTCCCCACGTCGAACGAGAACAGCACTTGAGTCGGAGCTGGAAACACAAACACGGTTGATGGATGTTCAGATGATATCTGGCTGATGTTCGGATCCAGCTAATAAGACGCAACTGTTGAAGAGAAATGAGAAATCTGTTGTGTGGCAGATGATGTTTAATGGTTTGAGATAAACGCCAGGAAAACGTCTAAAACAACTTCTAATGATGATGAAATGAATGAGAAAACAGCTGCTCTAAACCAGAGAAGAGCATAGAGCTAATAACCCACAGATCTCTTAAGATCTTCACTGCTTCTCAGAGGAACCAGAAGTTTCTGTTGAGGAATATTCTCATCCAATCCTTCATCAAATGATTTTGAGCTACTTTCACATTCAATACGTTCATTCAGAAGATCACAGGCTTCTAGTTAGCTACTCGTGTTATCTTCATGAAACTGTACAAATGAACATACAATGAAAACTGAAAACAAATATAAAAACTAATCCAATATATTCATAAGCACTCTAATAGGATATGCATAATTCTAAAATACAGCTGATGTAAAAATAAAACAATAAAAATATTAAATATACCAAATATTTGAAAAAAAATAAAAAAATCTATTAATTAAAATTTCTAGAAATTACAACTTCAACTGAAAAAAAAAAAGCTCATACAAAATATTAATGGATACTTGAATAGTATAAAAATAAGGGTCAAATAAAACTGATAAAAAATAGACAATCAAAATATTAAGTTTGCAAACTAAATCTTACTAAAATGAAAAAAAAAAATAATAAAAAAAGAAAATCGATTTAATTATTTTAAAAACTTATTCAGAATACTGAATATATATAAAATTAAGTGAAATAAAACTTAAAAATAGAAGAAAATGTTATACAATTTTCTTTTTTTAAAGTAAGCAAAATATCCTACACACACACACACACACACACACACACACATATATATATATATATATATATATATATATATATATATATTTTTTTTTATTAATTAATTAACTTTTTTTTTGCAGGATGTTTTTTATTACAATAAAGCGTCGAGTAACACAGTGAATTAAATGCAAAATCTTGAAGTTGTAAAGCTGAAGTTTATCTTGGCAAATATTTAAAAAATTAAACTCATGTAAAATTCAGTTCATTTAAATTCACATATTAATTTTTTATCCTGTTTGCATCCTCAATTCAAACTCAGGAACTGAACTGGAATTGAAAACTTCCTCAATCCACATCCGAGTACTTTCCTCGTATGGATATAAAATCTGATATCTTTTTTTTAGCTGCCTGAAGGAAGTAAAGTCACGGTGATTTGGATCGATGTGACGGTCAGTAAATCATTCTCTCGCTGAAACTCTTCCAGCTCAGATCTCAGGTTTATTCTCATCCGTGGCTTTGAGAGGAACTTCCTGTGAGTTTATGTCCTACATGAACAGCCTCGCCAGGCGGCCGACTCCGTCAGGATATAATGAGAGGTTAATTGAGCTCTTCCAGCCGGAGGATTTGTCATTATAAAAGAACAAGCGCTCGGGCGCTGTAAGGTCTTCACATGCTCTATTCTCATCCATCACATGAGGCCATTACTCCAGGAACTGAACAGCTCTTTCATGCAGTTAAACACTCGTGCAGCAGACGAGGGCTGTTATAGGGTTCGGATGAACTGCGGCTGACGGGAGACAGATAGAGATCATCTAACAGCAGCTGAAACAGATTTGACTTTTTCAGAGAAACTGAAAGTGGTTTTGGTGCATGTTTGGGTTTTGGGTGATTTTGCATGTTTTGTTACGCAGTTGCATTGGCTTCTGTGATCTTCTGATCTCTGAAAATGACTTGGTTCCTCCTCCTTTGTGCGACTGTGTTTTTTTTTAAAGCAAAGCAAAACATAAAAAACTAATTAAACAGCATTCTGTGTCTGTATTAACATTTCTAGGATGTAGATTACATGCATAGTATTTATAATATTTATAATTTAAATATATACACTACAGTAAATCAAAACCTTTTGTACAGTAAGATTTTTTATGGTTTTTAAAGAATACTTTTTTGTTTACTAAGACTGCATTTATGAGATTAGCAAAAACAGTAAAATTTTGAAATATTTTTACTATTTAAAATAACTGTATTCTATTTGAATATATTTTAAAATGTATTCTTGTGATCTCAAAGCTGTATTTCTCCAGTCCTTTCTATTCATCAAAGAAAGCTGACTTTCTTTATACTTTCTTTATAAAAAAATTTTAAAGCAGCAAATCATGTGACTGGAGTAATGATGCAAAACATGTAGCTTTGAAATCACCAGAATAAATTGCATTTTAAAATATATTCATATTGAAAATAGTGCAAATATTTTCCTTTTTTTCTGGTTTTGCTGTTCTTTGGATCATATACTGTAAATGCAGGCTTTGGTGAGCAGAAGGCTTCCTTTAAAAAAATATTGACCGGTGGTGTATATTCAATATTATGATTATACAATATTAATATTCAATTATTATCATATCTATATACAAACAGAAAAATAATATAAAAAAAATAGCAAGAGAACCATAAGGCTATAGGAGCTCAAACACATGGGCTAAACTGGACTACTTTCTCTGACTGTAGTGCTTCTGATGACTATGAGTTACAGTAATGCTGATGCTTGACTTAGCAAACACTGAAAATAAAATGGCCAAAGGTCTTCAACTGATCATGTAGAAGAGGGTTTCACTGAAACCAGCCGAGCACGTCTCTACATATTGGTTCAGGAGCTATTCTGTGGTAATTTCCCTGGAGAAAACCATTTTGTGATGTCTATATTTCCAGCTTCTCTGGAACAAACAGCCGGCAATGTTGACATATTCAACTCATGTACATAACCCCATGCAAACATGAGAACACACACACAATTCATCAATTCAATGCTCAACCTAATCACTACATTATCCAAATATCCAAATTATCCAAAGCGACTTACATTGCATTCAGGCTATACAGTATTTTACCAGTATGTGTGTTTCCTGGGAATCGTACCTACGGCAGTGCGATATGGACAAAAAAAACTATCACGATTTTTTGATAAATTTTGCGATTTCGATTTTAATCACGATTTTGACACACACAGACATGCTTTACAGTCATAAATGCATTCAGTATAAATTTGAAACATATTTCCAAAAGAAAACCAATGAGAGCTTTATCAAAAAGTTGTAACATGTCTCTAGAACAGACTTAAGTCAAAATAATAACTAAGTAAAGATGTCAAACTAAAATCTAGACATAAGACAAAAAAAAAAAAAAAAAACCCGTGTTCAGGTGTTATATGTTTTGCACAATATATTTATTGCCCAAGGTTCACACGTACTCCATCAGCAGTGCGTATACAGTAAGTTATGTGTACGCGGTTCAGAAGCAGCAGCGAGAGCGCATTATTGTAACGCGAAAGCACATTAAAATAATGCATGAGCGCAAATCTATCCGCTCGCACGCAGATTTCCTTTGCTCTGTTAACAAAACCAGACGCACGTGCTCAGATCATAGACTGTATAAGGCTCAGATACACACTGCCTTACAACGTGTCTCCTCTCGCTCAACCTGTGTCCTGTGCACTCACAACTCTCTCTGTTCTCACGTGCAATATATAAAATCTTTTCACACTTTTCTATTTATAACCTTTTCTGTTCTCATCTTTTTACTGCGTGCAGTGTGAACGTTCCGTTCCATTAACATGGGCTCGAAAAAAAAGGCTACGCATCCCAGACAGAGTGTGTGAACCTGGAGTTAGGTATATGCCCAGTCTGCTCTGTTCTCGCACTACACTTAGGTGCGCTGCATCCTGATTGGTTCAGATAACATACTTCGCACACTCAAATCGCGATTTTATTTTGATTCCGATTAATCGCACAGCCCTAATCGAACCCACAACCTTTTTGTGCTGTTAACGCAATCTTCTACCACTGAGCCACAGGAACACTAACCACATGAACATGCATAAATCATATTTCAAATATCAAATATCCTTAGGCATAAAGATCTACGACAGCTTCTGCTTTAAACTAAAGGGAGCCCTTTTACAATATTTAATCTTATATTCAATTACAATTTATTTTTTAACGCTAAAATTATGTCAAAATGAAGTTCTTAGCAATGCATATTACTAATCAAAAATTAAGTTTTGATATATTAATGGTAGGAAATTTACTAAATATCTTCATGGAACATGATCTTTACTTAATATCCTCATGAATTTTGGCATTAAAGAAAAATCTATCATTTTGATATATATATATATATATATATATATATATATATATATATATATATATATATATATATATATATATATATATATATATATATATATACTCCCATATAGATTAATATAAGAATAAACTTTTCTTTCAAGACTTTAGGTGTACTTAATTACTATTGGAAAAACGAAATTCTGAATGGTCTTTCCAAAAACTGTTTCTTTTTATTTTGTGATGTAACATCTTGGCAGGTTTTTGTGAGATTCAGAGGAATAAACCTGAAGGTTGAAGGCACTTACAGCTCAGTTCGATCCGGATGAAGTCTTTGATCCCCAGGTTCTCCAGAAACACTCCGGATGAAGAGCTGGTCTTAAACAGGAAGGAGATATCGGCGCTCAGCTCCCCGTGGAACGTGGGAAAGTGCAGGTACGACGTCTCCTTGTTGAAGTAGGCAGCGTTCCAGAAGTTATCTGGAGAAGCAGTGTTTATATTGTTGGCCTGTGGTTTTCATTAAGCCAGTCCAGCCAGAGCTGATGTAGCTGTGCTGTGTTTGACAGAGAGACAGAACGAGCGCTCAGAGTCTGATTAGTGCAGTACTTACTGTCACCGTAACACTGCAGGGGTCCCACTCTGTACGCCGCTTCTGAACCCGATCTGTTGATGTCACCCACAGCCAGCGCTCGCACCGGCAAATGCTCTTTATGGGACAGCAGCCCGGAGTCATTCGACCTGTCAAAGAAATCAAAACAGCATGACTCAACACATGAGAACAAGACGACTGCACTTCAAGGGTTAATCTCATTAATACAGTCAAGAACATGACCAGATCAAATTTCACCCATAAATCAAAATATAAACACTTTTTTTTTTTTTTTACATTTGCAATTACTTTTTCCAATTCCCTTTATGCAAAATAAAGCTGCATAAAAAAAAAAAAAAAAAAAACGCCGCCATTTATTGTTTTATTTATTTTAATAAAATCAATAAACTATAAAAAAAAACAAAAAAACATGAAATCTATAATACAAACATAATTCAATATGTTTTGGTCCGTTGATTGCTTATTTATTTATTTATTTAATTATTTATTTCATTGCAAGAACATTTTCCAATTCCTTAATTGATACTGTAAAACCTAATTTAGTTATTGCATCAGTGTGGCATTTTTTTTTTTTTTTTTAATGATATAAATATCAATTAATTTGAAAAAAATCAATAAACTATTTTAATTTATGTTTAAAAAAATGTTTGGACAGTCATGATTTTTTTTTTCTTCACATTTTCCGATTCCAACATTACAGAAAAAAATAAGTTAAAAATAGAAGTAAAAACTTAATTCGTTTTATTGCATTATGCTATGCAATAAATAAAAAGGTGGTATTTGTGTTTTGATTTTAATAATATCATTCAATAAAACATTTTAATAAAAAATCCGAGTATCTGGACAGAAGTTCTGGGTCAAATATAAAATATTTAATACATAACCATATTGCAATATTTTTTGGCCTTCTGTATGTTTTTTAATGTTTGTGTATATTTGTTAAATGACTTCAAGTTCAACTAAACAGGCATTGTTGAATTTGGATTTAAAAATGAATCGTCAAATCAGAGATTTGAATCAATTCACTGAATCAGATTGATTCACTTGATTAAGCTGATTCTGATAAATGAATCAAATTTCCGAGCCTTATTCTGTTTGTTGCATATGAAGTTTAAATGACACTAATTCATATTGTTTGAAAGACGAAAACATCTCACTGTCTGCAGCTGTCATGAAAACAATGCTACAATGCACAAAAACATCTCAACGTTCCTGAAAGTAGGCTTCGTTTTCTTGAAACAAACGTGGTTTGGGGTTGTAATGTGAGCTGGATCAGTTATGTGAGTGTGTCGTACCACTCTTTGCTGTCGGCGTCACAGTTGCAGAAGTGTTCGGGATGCACACAGTTCTCCTGCAGGCCACAGGCGCACTGCTGACTGCCCGGCACCGCACCGCCCCAATACATGTGTGCCTCGCCCGACCGACCCACCCACCAGCTGAAGGGAGCGCCGTCTGCAACAACACACACACACACACACACACACACAGCGCTCATCACCACACTGATGCAACCACACTACACTACCACTCTGAGATGATGGAAAACAAACAATTGATCAGAGCTTGTGCTTTCATAACTAACATGACTGAGATTATGTGTAAGATCAGGTCTTTTCTCATGAGAAATATTTAAGAAGCTGAAAATGACATGTTTCTACTAAAGTTCTGGACAATAAATTAAAATGGACACAAACATGTCAATAGTTCACATTATTTGAGGCCAAATTTGATTTGGTCTCTGTTTTTTTTTGCACACTTGGGAGTCTTGGCAAATGTGATTATAATTTGAGAGATTGTGGGATGATGTGTGTTTACTACGGCCTTTTTCTTGTGAGAAGCATCTGAGAAGCTGTAAATGACATGTTTCTACTGAGATTGATCAAAATAATTAAGAACAGACTCAATAGTTCAGGGCCCGGTTCCCCGATGACGCTCACTCTTACCCCTATGGTCCACTATAACCTGCACGTTTATGGCCGCGTATCGCTTTTGGCATGACAAAAAGCCCTGCTGCACCTCCTGGACCTCCGGACGTGTTGCCGTATAGAAAAATTGACATGGACTAAACGGCTCCGCGTCCGGCTCCATCTTTGATTCAATACAAGGACACGTTGGATCGCTGCAATAGTTGGTCGCTTACTGGACACCACCATGCTTGCCCATTTATAGATCTTAGCCATTTAGAGCCAAATTGTTTGCCAGATTTTAATTATCAAAAGTGATTGCCAATTTAAACGCTTTAATGACATTACGAAATAGCCTAGGCTAAATATCACAATATTAGTTCTGATACCACATAAAGTCAACTTCATCAATAGGCCTGTATACATTGCGAAACATATTTTATTATTAATCTTAAAATGTCCATAACATAAAATCATTGTTGAGCCACAACATTGTCAACATTCAATAGTTTTTGACTTTTACTGCTCTGTGCTGATTTCTAAAGACTGCAGCACAGTGGCGGCGAACAACGCTAAGAGAGAGCTTACGAATGGTCCAGACCAACCTTACGAAAGTGTGACTTACAGAAGATATACTTAGCTTACGAACGCTATAACGTTAAGAGAGAGGTTAAGGAATAGGTTAAGAACTATTTAGCGATAAGAACGTTTTGGGGAACCGGGCCCTGATCATTTGACCCTGAATTTAATGAGAAATATTTGGGTTTATACTGAGATATCCGAGTTCTGGCTACACACTTTGGGATCTGGTCACATTTTGAGACATTTAGAGATTACTGGGTTCTTATTCTCATGAGGAACATCTGAGAAGCTGGAAATTATGTTTCTACAGACACAAAATAACCAACATTTTAGATCATTTGACTTTTTGTTGCAGACTTTGGGATCATTTTGAGACAGTGTGTGAGATTGCTCTGATCTTCTCATGAGAAACAGGATGTGAGATGTTTCTACAGTTCCTTTAACAGAAATAAAGATAGACACAAAAGAGTCAATAGTTCATATCAACTCGTCCTGAATTTAATGAGAACATTTTTAGCTTATAAAGAGATATTTTTGTAATCTTTGAGACATTTTGAGATGACGTGAGATTACTGAGGACTTTTTCCTCATACGAAACACATGAGAAGCAGAACATGTCTCTATTTATTCAGCTTTTAATCTCAAGAGGAAGCATTAAGCTGTTGAAGAGAACTCGTGAGTGATTTTCCATCAGTCTCGCATGCATCTGTCCAGGTTTAATCGTTCTTTTCATTGCTATTCATCTGGCATTTCCAACATTTCTTATTTATTCCTTACACTGTGTTCTCCTCGTCTCATCAAGAACTCCAGCAATGTGACAATGAATGGATGTAATTACCATGTGAGTGGATGTTTCGTGTTTATTTGAGAGACTACGAGAACCGTTATCAGCCGCCCCGACCTGTGATTGACACCGAACCAAACCGCCCATGACAAACCCACACAAACAAACAAACACGATAAAAGCTCTTTAAAGGTGCAAATGCACATGAATAATCCACCCTAAAGGTTACTTTCAATTAATTTAATGCAGGAAAAAACATGGGGAAATAACTGAGCTGTCCGTAACCAAGAGCATAACAATCAATTTGAGTCGTTTGCGTAAGCGTCATGTGTCTGCGGATGGAGTGATATTTTAATAAGCCTGACCTTTCATAGGGAGGGGGCGATCGATATTCCTAATAAAAAGGGCTTACCTGGTGTGTTCAAGAGCCGTGACTTTTTGCAGTGGTAGGAGAGCTCCTGCTCGCAGTACTCCGCCTGGGTAATTATCGCCTGGATCTGCTCCACGTCGGCAGAATAGTTAAAGTGGGCTAAATGCTGATCTATCCCAGAGGACGCTTTTAATTTGGTGAGCTCCGTGTTATTATGTTGGATCACCATCCATGCTTTATCTGCAGGGAAAAGAGGGATTTGAACGAAGAAAAGGCTAAAATAAAACACTGTTTTAGCTCAGAGCACTGTTGATTTCATCAACATGTCATTTATCCTTCAAAAAGTCATAGAACATTCATAAAAAAATAAAATAAAACTAAGCATGTGATATATACTAAACAATCATAAAAGGTTCATGGGTTCAAGGAGTGGTTAAGAAGAACCATTTTCGGCTGAATTGGGTTCTTGAGTTGCTTTAGAGGTTATTGTGGTTTCATAATGGTTCTGCTTTTAAAATATTGAAATAATGAAATTACATTTTCAATCCATTTGACTGATGTAGTGCGAAATGTGAAACTGCTGGTACCATTAACTGAAGTTATTGTTATTATACATTTTTTATATAAAAACGTCATTTATTGGTGAAAAAAGGTAAATAAATAAATAAATAAATAAATAAATATACATTTTTTATAAAAATTAACTAAATAAAAATTTCAAATGTTGCCTTGGCTAGTAAACTTAAACTGAAATACCAAAAAAAAAAAAAAAAAATCAATATAAATATGTAAACCTCAAAAAGTACAACACTGAAAATAAAAATGAAAACAATATTAATAAATACTGTAATAATGTATACAAAATATATACTAATGAAAATAACTAAAATGCATACTGCAATAATACTTACATTAGGTTCAATTTAAATGGAAACTGAAAATACAAAATAACTAATTTAAAATATTACATTTGGTCATTTAGCAGTCACTTTTATCCAAAGCGACTTACAAATGAGTAATGATAGTAAATTATCAAATATTTATTCTGTAACAGTATTGTCACACCCCATGGACTTGTTTGGTTGTGTTTTTTCCCCCTGTGTGCTCTGTTTGACCAAGTTTCTGTCTTCGTTTGATTATATAATTTGGTTCAGGTGGGTCTGGTTAATTATCTTAATTTCCTGTGGCTCAGTGGAAGAGCATTATGATAGCGGCACAAAAGGTTGTGGCTTCAATTTAAAAAGAAAATGATAGCCTGAATGCACTGTAAGTCGCTTTGGATAAAAGTGTCTGCTAAATGCATAAATGTAATGTAAAATTTGCTCTTTTATTTAAAGTGTAGTCTGTCCTGTCTTCCTTCTGTATTGTTGATTTTACCCTGTGTGTTAGACCCTCTTCTTCGTGTGGATTACCGTTAAAGGGATTTGTTATTATAATCTTCATCATGCATTTGTCTCCCTAACAGCAATAGTGTGACAGAATATTGGACCACAAAGAATAAGTAAGCGGCATCTCCCCCTTGTTTTGTTTTCCGTTTTTGTCAGTTTTTATTTTTAGTTATAGATATCGCCGACCTATTCATCGCGCTATCCCATCTAGATCTTCCCCTGGTGGACTACGCTGTTTTAACAGCTTTCGATGACGTGGCACTGAACTGACTGCATTGGATCGCGGCTAATCACCATCATCCCGTCGACCTCCCAGACACCACCAGACTGTGCAGGAGGGAGGCAATCATCCGGTGTCTGGAAACGTCTACCTCTGATCCAGAACTCAGACAGACCCAGAGCTCACAAGTCTGACCCCACCGCAGACGGAGAACCAAAACCTGCCGGGACCAAAGAGCCATCGCCAGAAGAAGCGACAGATCGGAGGGACGCCTTGGAGAAAGCCCGACCCACTGCACCAACACTGAGGGTGAGCAAAGAGTTCAGAGAGAAACTGGAATAAATATTCAGACATGCCCCCTTTCCTCCAGCCTTAGTCTAAACTCGCTGCCTGCCCTGAACTATCTGTCTGCCTTGAAATGTCTGCCTGTCCTGGCAGCCCCTCTGCTCAACATCTGTGAAGTGAGATTGCTTTACTCCACCATTGCTCCTAGCTCCCTCATCTCCACCGTGGCCCATCAGTACACCAGCTCCCCCGGGCTCCTTCATCCCTCCGGCTCTACCTCTGTCTGTTTTTTGTCAATCTGCTGCCTCTGGACTCCACTCCTGTGGCTACACCTGATCCCTCCGTCTCTGTCAGGCTCCTCCTTCCCTCCGGCTCCACCTTGGTCCTCTGTCACTCCGACTCCACCACAGCCTTCCAGATCTCCACTTCTGCCTCGGTCTCCGAAGCCATCTGCTCCTCCTTGGCCCTCCAGATTCTCCCAATTGCCCTGGCTCAACGGCTCTCCTTCTTTGCCTTCGGACTCCACCACCACCTGCTCCAACCTTATTGGTCGGACCCCTGTAGCTGTCAGCCCTTCCTTCACCATGGCTCCTCCCTCCACTGGCTCCACCGTGGGTTGCCATCATGGCTGTGATCTGGGACCTGCCTGGCTCTACCAGTTCCCTCCTTTCTCCTCTCTGGCTCCTCCCTCCTTTTGATCCACCATGGTACCTTCTGACTCCTCCCTTGAACTTTTCTTCATCTTCACCACCCTTGACTCTGTTGGTCATCCTCTTCCCGCTCATCTGGCCATCTTCCTGAACATCCTCCTGCCTGCTTTCCTCTAGGCCCTTTGCCATCCCGTCACCATCCCACATCCACTCCTTTATCCTCCTCCTTAGTCTCCAACCATCCCTCTCTTTATCTCTATGGTAGGAGGTCAAGTCTTTTGGGGAATGGGGTGAACTGTCACACACAATGGACATGTTTAGTTGTGTTTTCTTCCCCCATCTGCTCTGTTTGACATAGTTTCTGTCTCTGTTTGATTATGTAAAATAACACTGATGTGAAATAGGATACTGAAAGAGTATATATATATATATATATATATATATATATATATATATATATATATATATATATATTAGTGCTGTCAAAATTAGCGCGTTAACTCATTCGATTAATTTGAAATATTTAACGCGTAAAAAAAAATAACGCAATTAACGCGGTTGCGGTTTTTTTTATTTCCGGTTGTGGCCTATGTGTGTTCAACGTGCAAAGAAATATGGATAAGACCAAGGAAGGACTTTTAGACGGAAAGTTTCAGTATAAAACTCTGCCGGATTACTCTTCAGTCTGCCACAAGAAACATTACTCTTCATTTAGTCTGCCACAAGGAACAGCAACATTAAAATCATGAACTCAAATGTCATTGTTTAAAAAAAAAAAAACAATGACTGTTGTAACAGTGCGTAAATCAGACCTTTCTGTAACGCTAACGTTAATAAGCTTAAACAAAAATAACGAAATAATTGTGTAGCGGAGTATTTTTTGTACACAGTGCCGCGAACTGTCAATCACCCCTGTACGCGTGCATCACTGTCCTCCTCAGCTGCAGCAACTTGCGCTCTCTCTCTTCATCAAGCTTTAAAACAAAAAGGGGACAAAAAGATCATATTGTCTTTGTGCATTGGCTATAGATTAATTAGATAAATGAATATCTAAATTTGTGCCTTGCTGTCTACGGTATTTTTTTAGAACTTAGAAAAAAGATGCTGCAGCCAATGAGCAGACAGCGGGGGCTGCAGGACGACTCAACCTCCGCAGACAGTTTTTAATGTTTATCAGACAATAAATACTCAAGATTTTGCTTTAGTATAACTTCAGGGACAATTAGGGCCAGATTCGGGAGTCGGGACAACAGTTTAGATTTCGGGACTGTCCCGAATATTTCGGGACGTCTGGTAACCCTTCCTGAAAGAGCTGCATTACTTCATAAGCTTGAGTCTGACCTGCAGTGATAGGATTCGAATTTGGTGAGGTGTCAGTCAGCGAATCATCTGATTCTGGTCTTGTTCTTGCAGTATTTAGAGTCTGAAGCCAAGAAAACATATTAAGTGTTGTTGTTAACTGTATTTGATTTTTAACCAAACCGAGCGTTGTGTACACTCATAACGAGTTTCACACACCTTCTCCGGCCACGTTGAGTTGTTGACACTTAACAGTGGGAAAAGCGACACATGCGCTATTCACTTGTGTAACTTAAGGGTGAATGGGTAATGTAGTTTCTGCTCTGGGTGGGATGAATTAGGAAGCTTGCATTGTGAAGGGCGCTCTGAAAATCGGCAGTGCAGGTAAAAGATTAAAACCTCTATTAAAACAGATGTCCAAATGAGCGTACCGGTACGCTACAAGCACGTTCTGGGCGCACGGAGAGGTGGCGGTACGCTCAAGAGCTATATTTGGAAGTGTTGGTACTGAGTACCGGTGCGTACTGGCCCACTTAAAGCACTGGCAATGACTATACTTTGGAATTTTTTTGCAGTCCACTTAGAATTCAACATGGAAATCATTTTTGTTTTTTATTGGCATTGATTGTTTTGAAATTCAAATGGTACTTACATGCCTGTGTTTTTATTTCTGTAATAAATATGGCTTTCAAGCCAACAGTTAATTTGGAGGATATTGATGGTTTATTGCAGGTATGTTGTTTACATGAGAAAATCTGTGTTACAAGTTAAACAAAAATTCCAATAAACAATCATATTTTGAATTTAAATAGTTTCTTTGTCTTGAGTTTACATTAATTATTTACATTTTACATTTACATATCCAAAAAGTTTCAGTCTTTTAATTGCGATTAATTGCGATTAATTGCGATTAATCGCGATTAATCGCGATTAATTTTAAAAAATTGTGCGATTAATTAGTTAATTTTTTTTAATCGATTGACAGCACTAATATATATATATATATATATATATATATATATATATATATATATATATATATATATAACCATGGGGAACTGATTGGATGAAGAAGTAATTTTAGAGAGGTTAGGAAGAAATACAAAACAAATACTTTTTCTTTAGAATAAAACTACACTGATTAAGCATGCAGTATAAGTCTCGCAATGTGTATTAAGAAAGTCAATAGAGTCAATTTGGATTTCATATTGACTTCAACAAAAGGAGAAGTGGGGATCTATCAAAGGTGACGCGATGCTTTTCTAAAGAGCCATTCAAGTTCAAAAGCTTCTTCTGTTGCATCATGCCATAAAAGCCTTTTAAAACTTTATTTGTGCGAGTGAACGTCACACAGACGGGCTCAAAGGTTGATCTGTCGGCTTCTTCTAATGTGTGTTTTAGCGAGTGTCACAGCTGACTTCCTCCGTGGGGTGTGACACGGTGCGTGAAGGATCAAAAGCTGTGGATTAAAGTCCCAATTACGGAGTGTTTAAAGGGATTTAATCACTTCGGCTTCGCTGCGTGAGATTCACCTGACATGTTGCAGTAGATTAGCTGAGGTTTGACGGGGCCGCTTCCATCCACGTCGATGTAGTAAAAGCCAGACGTGTTTCCTTTGTGTTTGTACGCCTCACACGACGCTTCGTAAATGGCTGTAAACACAGAAGCAGTAGGTTAGTGTGGAGAGATAATGAGGTGAAGCTCTTTACGTTCAACACTGTGAACAATAACAGTAATTAAACAGGTGCGTGTTCACACTTTCTCACTTTTCTGACATCTGGAAATGCAGCTAACATAAAAACGTCTCTTTTTATTTTCACACCCTGTAAAATGTTATTACATCTTTAACAGAATGGTGAGATGGTTTTGATAGTACTCAAGATACTTGAAATTATCTGGAGAAGCTTCAGGACTTTTAGAAAATATATTTAGTTGCCATGAGAAGCCATGATCTTTCCAGGAAAGATAATGATAGACAGACGAATGGGTAAAAAAATCATAATAATAGTATATCACAATAGAGGCTAACCAGTTGATCAACTACAGTAAATTAAGAAAAAAAAAAACTGTATTACAAGTTTTCCAAAATGTTATGTTTACACATGTGGCATTATGTACTAAAAATGCACTAATTAGCATGTATTTCCAGTAGATAAATTTGAACGCTGGATAAAGCCAGGTTTAACATTCTCGTTTAATTTTGTTGACATATTAAAGATTTTTACAGAGGAGATTTTGGATTTTTCTCTTCTTATCAACCCATAAATCATGAAATACCGTCAACAGTCAGAAAATAATGTGTCTAATATTTATCAGCTGAGTGATTTATGAACACATCCTTCAGTAACAACCTTCAGAATACATATTTGAATAAAACTCTAAATTTAGGTGTGTGTAAGAGCTGCTAAACTCATTTTGAGAAAACAACCTCTAAAATGATGATCTATAATCTAAATATCTACACATAAATGGCCAAATATTTCTCATACAGAATACAGATATGAATAAAACTAATTTTGATGTGTGTAAGTGATACTGAAGTGGAGAAACCGACTAATTTTGATCACAGCTGTGTTGGGAGATTTTCCCTCTGACGCTCTCGATGTCACTGATGTCACACCTGGACGGGACGATGTGATTGGTTAAGCAGATCTAAATCTAAATCAATGCTCCAGAATGGTCTCTGAAAATCAACGCTGGATCTCGTGTTCATCTGCTAACACGAGCCAGTAAAGTGTTTAAATGAGTAGTATAAAGATGCACTTTCTTATCTGTGCCATTTTGAACTTTTAATGGAAATATAATTAGTGTGAAGTGACTGTAAAGGCAGGATGTTTCACATGGTTTTTTAACTCAGTTCACTATCCCACTGATCACATTATATGTTCTAATTGTGTTACATTTTGAAATTGAACTTATTGCAATTTTCTTTTTCTCTTTGGCTCACATTCATCTTCAGAAAATTTTCACATAATATATTTTGTAAGATTTTACAAGCATTGAAAATCATATATCGTCCACTTAATTTTGCATGGCATATTTGTGAAACTACACCTCCCAGTGTATTTGTATTATAAAACGAAGGCAGTGTTTCATCTAAAGTGTGTTGCATCAATTTTGCATGCACTCAAGCAAACGAAGCAGCTTTAATTATGACCGTCTGCATCTGTTTCGTAGCACTAAATTCATGATGTAACGCAAACGGGGGAAGTTAACTATCTATTAATTTGCTTAGGGAGGAAATGGATTACTGTAGGTATCTCTTCCAAGGAAAATAATTAAAATCTATATGCAATCTGTTTCATATTCAATCGGAGAAAACATTACTTAGTTTAAATTTTGTCAACATCAAAACCCCATTAAAACCATATAAATATATAAAACAGATATATTCAGTTACAGTACTGCAGAAATACCTAAAACGCTCCTCTGACTGACAGCAGTTTTATGTGAGATCTAATTATGGGGTCGCCCTATAAAGTCCCTCTCAATAACACCCCCTTTAAAACAGCTCAAGTGTGAACGTCTTAAATGCTGCCGCCATTAAACGTTTGAGTGACGTGTGCTTCATTTCAGCCCAAATCTGTTCCACTCTCTTTTACGGCACCAAAAGCGGGCCTTTTCACTTCACTGAGAACTGTGTAAATCCATAAGCGTGTAAAGCTTGAGCTCTGCAGCTAATGAGCGCCTGACCTTGCGTCATGTTTTATATTGTTTCCTTACAGGCCTCATATCATGGAGGAATTCAATTTGCATTGATGTTCTGGGATAAAAGTGCTCAATATGCAATGATAATATATGTGTTTCAGAACGCAATAGATATTAAAACTACTATAGGCTGCAAAATGACATCTGCAAACTTTTGCAATTAATCACAGACACATCTACACATAATCATGTATGATGCATATGCATTTATTACAAACAATTACTTATTATTGACTGTTGATGAATTATAATGTTTACTTTATGGTGTTTATATTGTAATATGCTGTCAAAGGCTGTAAAAGTGCATATTTTATCTCTCTCATCTGTTTGAATGAGCAGTCGGCAATAGTGAAGCTTAGACGTTTCAAAATAAAAGAATCTGCTTACTTCAAGCTCGTTTATAATTCTTACTTATTAAGATTTTTTTTTTACTGTATCTGTCATGTTTTTCATGTACGGTAAGCTTGAACTGCTAAATTTGCTCCAATGCCAAGCCCTGGAATGGTATACAAATTATAGACATTTTAAGCAAACATGAAAATATATTTATATATATATATATCAATATTTGTCCAAATATGCAAACATTTGCATTAAAAGCCTTAATAGATGCAGTTCAGTGCAGCAATGTGAATATGAACAAGCATAATAAACTTAATATGAATACGAATGCATGTTGTTATTCTATTCAAAATATAAAAATCTACAGAATGAAGCATGTTGGGGTTTTTTTTGCATTCCATAAATTATCACTGTAACTGAGTTTTATCATAAACAGTGGTCATATATTGCAGTTTAGGGAACATCAGGAGGGATTCCGTCCTTGACTCTGAGTGTGGAAGGAATCCGTGCACAGGAAGTGTTTGAAGTGTGTGCAGGAAGTGGTCTGTATTTCAGAAGCGTTCTTACAGCTGTGGCAGGTCGCTCCGCTGTAGCCCGTGGCAGAACAGTTGCAGTGAAACGTGCTCCACGACTGCGAGCACCTCCCTCCGTGCTCACAACGATTCGGGGAGCATCTGGTGGGAAAAAAACAGGACATGAAATATCATATTTGATGTTTGATCTCAAGGACAATCAGATACAGAGAAGCGCAATCATTCAGCGTCGCACATGCAGCCTTTGTAGACAGTTTGCGTGGAGTGAAAACCTTGCTGTTGGCTTTATCTGATCCTGGAGCGGGAAACAGTGACTTTAACAGTGCACTTCTAGGGACATATAAGAAGAATTCTGACAGTATGACAGTTGCATGTAAATCACAGGCAATACTGGAAGCTTATTTCCACCATGGAATAAGAAAATGGTAATTGCAACATTTTTATCCCACAATTCTGACTTATTGCTCTAAATTATGAGTTCAAAAGACTGGTGACACTTTATTTTTAGGTGTCCTGGTTACAGTATAGTTATATAAGTACTGAGTTATATTATTTAACTACATGTACTTACTATAGGGTTAGTGTTAGGATGAGGGTTTTGGTTTAGGGTTAGTTGCATGGAACTAAGCATAATGTATTGTTATTATTGTTTTGAAGTATATGCAAATCAATATTAAATATGAGTTAATCAAATAATTATTTAAATTTGGGTCGGTTTTCCACACAAATAATCACTTTGGAAGAGGTGGTTACCAAAAATGTAATTTACATAACTTTTAAAGCACCCTGATGTTAACCAATCATAATCATAATCAAGTCTACTTCATTATCATAATCATAAATCTAAATGTACTGTACATAAAGAAGTCTAAAATATAGAAAAGCAATTTAATTCAGAGAGAAGCTGAAAAATATGCATAGAATTAGCACAAAATAGGCATAAACACTCATGCAAAGGGATTGCAAACTCATGCAAACCTTTTTTTATTTAGTGATGTTATTTCTACATGCAACTGTTTGACTTCATTTATTTAAAGAAGCCTTAAATATAAAGGCACAATAAGCCTGTAATTCAGAAGGAGGGTGAAAAATATGCATAAAAAATGTAACTTGTGTAAGTCTGTAAGTCATAAGCTCACATGCACCTCACAGAATCTGCAAAGTATTCATAATTTAAAAAACAAGGGATCATAAAAAATGCATGTTGCTTTCTTATTTAGCACTGCCCTGAAAAGCTATCAATTAAACTATTACGCTTTAATTATTAACATTTTGCAGGGTTAAGTAAACTTATATGCTGTATGATTTTGGTGCAAAATGCCAAGAATATCGCATCTGACGACTTCCTGAAATAACAGCAGTGCTGAGGACTCGTTCCTGCACAAACACCACAGGACAACACACGCTGAACTTTAATACTTTCATCACACCGTTAACCTCAAGATTGACTTGGCAAACACCACTAATAATCATTTATGCCACGACATCTTGATTTAGAAGCTATAAAGTTTTGCTGAGAGCAAGCAAGGTTAACCGAGGGACTCAGAGCACCACAAACATCTTCCAATTTCTCTCTGTAAAGCGAATCCTTTCTAGTCATCTCACAATGTCCTTGCCTGAGCCCACCCTCTCCCGACTCTGACGGGATGATTTGCATGCTCGTGTTACCAGCACTCACTTTACAGTCCACATCTCTCACCAGATTTCCATTTGTGACCACAATGATAGTCTAAGAGGATCCGTTCAAACGCTCTTTGTGCTTTCGGTGGTCGGGACAGATACACCCTCCGCTCCTGTTTCACGCTTTGTAGCGTTATAATCGAACAGGATCGAGTGTGTCTTTCATTCTGCTCAAAACGACACTTCAAACCAAGGGAAAAAAACCCAAAGCACACTTTTTGGCTCGTGTACGCCGGTGGCATACTGAGAGCCCTGACTCTTTGTTGGCTGCAATCCCATCAGAGCTTTGCAGGACCATCGCAGGGACACAAGTGAACCGAGGCGGTCGGCTTCACGCAGCCGGACTCCTCTGTTCTCCTGTAATCTGCCACCGCGACACACACAGACACAGAGAGAGAAACACACAGCAAGGATAAACGCAAGCATGACTTGCAAAACAACTGTGTTTTCTCTGATGAGACGAGCTGAGATAAATAAACACAAATCATAGCCAAAAGATCGACAAATGATGAATTTCAATGGGAAGCTGCTTATACACTACTGTTAAACAGTTTGGGTTTTTGTATCTTCTACTCACGAGAGCTGCATTTATTTGATCAAAAACACAGAAAAAGCTGTAAAAATGGAGAAATATTATTACAACTTAAAATAACATTGTTCAAATATGTTCTCTTAATCAAAGCTGAATTTTCAGCATCATTACTCCAGTCTTCAGTGTCACACGATCCTTCAGAAATCATTGCTGCTTAATAAAGATTTCTGATTATTATCAATGTTGAAAACCATGGTACTTTAGATTTGTCTTTTATACATATATAAAGTTTAAAAGCCGCATTTATTTGAAATATAAATCTTTTGCAACATTATAATAGTCTATACTGTCACTCTCAATCAATTTAATAAATCCTTGCTGAATAAAAATATTAATTTCTATTTAATGGGAGTGTAAAGTAAGTCAGGGTTTATTGAAGTGCAAAACTTTTTACATGACCGTTTTATAACTTCTCTACGATGAGAAATAAGTACACAAACATAATTTGTAAGAGCAAGCTATTACATTTTCATGAAAGATTATGAAGGCAAACATTATTTTTATAATAACATGCACTGATATCACAATAAGGCCAGCAACACGTTTACATACAGTAAACGGTCAAATTTCGGTAGCACTTTATTTTACAATCCTGTTCCTCATGTACATACTATGTACTTATTATAGTAATTACAATAACTATGTAATAACTAGGTACTAACCCTGAACCTACCCCTAAACCTAACCCTACCCCATGTAATTACCTTGTATTACCAGAACTTTCTTAGATAAATACACTGTAAGTACACTATAAGTACATGTTAGTACACGTACTGTAAAATAAAGTGCAACCCAAAGTTCAATCCAAGTTGATATTAAATTAAAATTGAACAGATGTTTTTTTTTTTTTTAAGAAATGAGGTCTCGGCTAATGAATACAGCTTGACATCTTGGAGTATGATATTCCACAAGCATCTCAGCCTGAAGGACACATCAACTGGGAAACTGGAGATGACATAGAAATGAGAAACAAGATCAAGATTTCACTGAATAACCTGAAAAAAAAAAAACACTGAAAAAACAAAACACAACTAGTAGAATTAGTGTAGAAACTTAAAGGTAGACAGTTTAACTCAAGCTGCCTGTGTTCTGCATTTCATCTACTGCAAGAGAAAACCAATCACAATTCAATAAATTCTAATGCAGAAGATAGAAAGATGCAAGAAAAAAGCACAAACATAATTCAAATGACCTCAGTGACATCATCGCTGTCAGTCACATTTTGAATCCCGAACATTCTATAAATGTACATCAAAGGGAGATTTAAAAAAAAAAACGGAATTTAAAAGTAACATCTATTTCCCGAACAGACTTAAATAGTATCAATTGAGCAAAAACAAACTAAAATTACCTACAAAACAGGTCGAAAGGAGTCAGCATGTTTTGTGGTGAAGAAAATCAAAAATTTCAATGCGGCACTCGCCTCGTGAACAATAAAATCAAACATAAAAACTCCCTCAGACAGAAAACTGCCTCTGCTGCAGGACAGAACAGAAAATAAATCTATTCAAGCAGAATGTGCGAGGACAGCGAGCTCTGAGAATAAATGCCACAACGGCTCTGAGCAGCAGCTTGACGGCGTCGAAACGCACGTGCCCTGTGCTGCCCTTCCCATCCCTCCACCCTCCTCGACAGCAGCCAAAGGTCGTGCGGCGTGACCCTAATCACAGAGAGGTGACAACCAACGGCGGCCCGCTGAGCTGAAGTCACCTCATGAAAGACAAGTGCAGCAGGTGCGGGGAATCGGCACGCGCCTCGACGCGCTGCTTGATGTGTTTCCTCAGCCGCAGGGGAAACCTGACAGGAGACAGACTCACACCTCCAGCCTGGGGGTCGAAGGTCATGTGGAGGAAATTAGGACGGACAGAAGCCAGGCCAATGATGCAACCTTCAGCCGACCTCATCAGCAGAAAACAGCGGGAAGAGAGATGCAAACATGCAATGCTTCAACTCCCCAACATCCAAAGTATGTTCATTTAAAGGAATGGTTTACCTAAAAATGAAAATTTGCTGAAAATGTGCTCAACTTCCAGCAGTCCAAGATGTGGATGAGTTTGTGTCTGAATCAGATTAGGAGAAATGTAGCATTGCATCAGTGTCTCATCAATGGATGCTCTGTACTGAATGGGTGCCGTCAGAATGAGAGTCCAACCAGCTGATAAAAACATGATAATAATCCACAGCACTCCAGTCCATCAGTTAATGTCTTGTGAAGGGAACAGCTGCGTGTTTGTAAGAAACAAATCCAGCATTAAGATATTTTAACATCACTTCATGAAACATCCATGTTACGTTCTCAAATCAAAATCCGCTCACATATTTGTTAAGAGCCGTTCTGGACCGTTATGGATTTGTATTTGGTTCTTGATCCGTGCCGATTTCTCTCCTGATTCAGACTAGATGACTTTGTTTTCAGTGTAAAAAGCAATATGGTTTGAAGTTTAAAACATCTTCATGATGGATTTGTTTCTTACAAACACACAGCTTTTGGCTTCACAAGATGTTAACTGATGAACTTGGGTACTTGTGGATCTCTCTCTCTAATAATCCATTAATAGTTGCATAAGTCTGCTATCAACGGCTCTGTCCTCCGTTACTAGGTCTAAAATTAAGTTTTGGAATTAGCAAAGGAGGCATTGGATTAGATAATCCTATTCACAACAGTATTTGAAGTACAAAAACCAGACGAATGCCTTGAAATATATGATCTGACTGATGTCTTGAGGTGTGGCAATCATAAGTGGAATAATTGAGTCTGAGCTGTTTAGTTATTAGAAAAATAATGCACAATAATAATAATAATAGTAATAGTGCATTAGTTTTCTAATAATTATATTTGCCCATCGTCAATTATTCCTTTCTTATTATGTTTTTATCAGCTGTTTGGACGCTCATTCACTGCAGAGCATCCATTGCTAAAACACTGATGCAATGCTACATTTCTCCAAATCTGATGAAGAAACAATCTCATCCTGATCTTGGATGGTCTGAGGGAGAGCACATTTTCAGCAAGTTGGTAATACTGTCAATTCTAAACCTGCAAACTAGCCATTGAGACAAATAAACCTTAAGCAATTTCCTGTCTTGTGCATCACTTGTGAATTCCACAATCTATTATATTTTACTGTGACTGTACAGCAGTGATCCACACACCTAAACAGCTCTTTAAAATGCGGAAAGTATGATGAACTTCACTGCATGTTTGGATAAGAACGTTTGATCATTGTTTAATGAATTACTGCCGCCATAATCAATGCAAAGTGCATAAAACATCAAATGAAATTCTAATTCTTGCTTTAGGTGGCTGCTAAAAGCACAATGTTTACTGCAGCAGGCAAATAACGCTGACTTTAGTGAATAAGGCACAAGACTCATTTGCATACAAAGGAGGTGTGTTTGTGCTGAAAAGAATGACAAAGACTTAATTTACTGTAAAGACTCATGACGCAGCAACAAAACTGTTGAGTGAATTCATGCCTGTGGCTCTTTCAAATCAGCATTAGATTAATTTGCAACAATCAGGGTGCCCTTCATTATTATTATTATTATAACTATGGTAGTTGTAGTTCTAGGTGCATATATATATATATATATATACCTAACACATCCGATATTTTTGTTTGTTGGTAAGACACTTTAAAACAAGAAAATTCAGTGTTGAATTCAAGACTCTAGATGCTTCAATGATAAATAATATCCTATGAAAATATAAACATCCAACGTTAACTATGTGCAATTACGTAATCAATCAACTTTACATGTGAAGATATAACACTACTGTTAAAAAGTAAGATGTTTTAACATTTCATGTTTTTGAGTCTCTTCTCACCAGTTTACAGTAAAAACCGTAAAATTGTGAAACATTAATACAATTGAAAAGAACTGTTTTGTTTAAATATGTGTGATGCACATCTGTATTTTCAGCATCATTCCTCCAGTCTTCAGTGTCACATGATCTTCAGAAATCAGAATAATCAAGAAACATTTCTGATTATTATCAATGTTGAAAACAGCTGTGCTACACAATATTTTTTGTGGAAACTGTAATGCCAATTCTTTGATGAATAGAAAGTTTAAAAAAACAGCATTTATTTGAAATAGAAATCTTTAGTAACATTACTGTATGTCTTTCTTTACTGTCAACTTTTGATCAATTTAATTCATCCTTGCTGAATAGAAATATTATTTATTAAATAAAGCCAAACATTTTCAACTCGGGGAGACCCTGATTAATGAATACAAATGTAATGGTGACACCAAAACAATGGAATGGGATACAAGTGCACTAATAAAAGACAGAATGAAAGTTAGTGCAGGACAAGAGGATGATAAGTGAAGCAGTAGAGCAGGAAAGACGAGAAACTTAAACACATGCAGCTCTGCGTTTGCTGTAATAAAGAAATCTGTAGGGTATCCCTCCGATCATTCATGTGATTGGCTCTTTAAACCAATGGGCGGGACTTCCTGTCAGCACTGGTAATGATCCTCCACACAGCAGCTGTATTTGAGAGTATGAGTCTGAGATTCAGTGAAAGTGTCGACAGCGCAGAAACTCCTCTTTATTCTGTCCATTATTCACCTTTACAATAACACTGACTCAGCGCTTTAGTCAAAGTGAGCACTACATCACACAGAGCTCCTCCCACGTCACAGCAATAACAAAACAACTTCCTCAGGTCAACCTTCAGCACAAAAACCCCATACAGAAAACTCGTTTCTGAAAATAATATGGCATACAGTTATCTTAGAAATATGCTTGTTTTATGTTTTGTATCCGATTTTCCAATTTTTTTTTTTTATTTATAAATGTTTTATTTAAATTTAAATTTCTGTTTTGATGGGTCATGATTTGTGTAACAGCAGATTTTAAAAAAAAGCTATGCTAAATACAAATGATAAAATGCAACTATATAACTGTGCATAGTTGGAAAAGTAAAATAAATAAATAATAGAATTATAAAGTAATAAATGAATGACTTATCCTACTAAAAGTGCATATTTCTTGTTGCTGATATCATGTGCTTGGAAGCAGAAAAAAGCTTCAAATGCTAATTAATTATTCAGATGTTTTTATTTTATTTTATTTATCATTCATCATACTAGAGGTGGCAGGTCAAATCTAGTGCATTGCATACATTATCAATGCACACAAATGTGTTCATTCTATATTCTACTGAAATAGAGTGGCATGAAAGTGAACACATGCATTGGTCTTTTAGTGCAAGGAATCATTACAAGCTCAACTTTAGTCTTCTAAACGACAGCAGCACGCATCAGCTCTCTGCTTCCCTCATATTATCTTTGATGTGGGGTTAATAAAGGCACTCAGCTTCGCTCTAGTTCACACTCATTTTGCACAGGGCCCCATGGGTTCACATGGGGTGCATGTAAAGCCAATGAGAGCCACTACCATTCTGTATTATGGGCAGCAATGTTTTACTACAGTCCTTTAGCAGAGGTAATAACCCTCGCAGTGGAGCTGCTGTTTCTGTATGGAGTCTGTCCTCGCCTCATGCCTGCGAATTCAATAATATTGTGTTCCCCTAATGAGAGCCGAGAGCTCCATTCAAGCCGCAGGACCAGTGTGAAAGTGACGCCAGCGCTTGACCTGCTAAACTGCATTAGCACAAGTGTCTTCGTGACTTACGCATGATGTTTTCATAGCGTTAAAGAACACACCTGGCATCCTGTTCACATCAAGACTAATAATGACTGAGCGATAAAATACTGTTTATTATAAAAATGTGTTGCTTGAAATAAAATTCACAATAAATTTTCTAAATTCTGTTGCAACATATTCGATTTTAATTTATTCTCACTTGATGTAATAAAATAACTAGGATTTATTTTTCCCAATAAAAGTTGTGGTTCTCTGATGATTCGGAAGAAACTACTAATTGCAAAAAAACAACAAAAAAAAAAAAACAACAACAACATATTATATAAATGTGAAATTTTGAAAAAAAAAAAAACTAAATCAATAAATAAAGTAGAGAGACTGAAATAATATTCTAATATTTTCTTGTAAAATGTACACCAATAATTTGTATTTACTTTTTTATTCCTTAAAACGTTTTTTTTTTTTTACAGTGTAGAGTGTGAAAAATGTATATTAATTCTGAGCATTGTTAAATGTACATTTGTTTACATGTTTAAAAAATGACATTTACCAGTGTTAACATTTGTGTCACAATAACAAATGTGATCTAAGTGTTGGTGTTGGGTGGTTTGACAAAAAATTTATATCACGTTTTTTTTTTTCAAAATTGTGCCGGTTTTCCGGTTTATGACATTTTTTTTTTTTTTTTTGAGTCATGCATAATCAGGTGTACAATGCATTTTCTGATGGTTGATATTCCAAGACATGCTTGCGGCTAAGGTGCTGGAGCAAATTGCTTGTGTTATCGCCTTTGGCGACAATTTTTGCCTGACAGCACTTGCATAAAATGGATGTTTGGTCGACGTCGGATTTTTGGAAACCAAAAAACCTCCAAACAACAGACCAGACTCCTCTTTTTGGCTGTAACGGCAAAAGTGATGTGCAGGTTGATCCACCCGCGGTTACGAGTCATCCAAAAATATTTTTAATGATATTCGGGTTGCGGTCGGTCAGGTCTTTTGAAATAAAGATGCCAATTAAACCTTTGTAAACCTTTACTACTCTATATGTACTCAAGATTAACAGGAGATTGAGTGAAAACGAGCATTTCACCCCCTCTTTAATGAACTTTGTTTTTCTGCTTCCATAAAAGTGAACATATATGTTGTTTTCCTCGTTTATCTAAAAGTGCTATTTTTCTTGTTTTAAACCTAGCCAAAAAACCATGTGCTGCATGTGAAACACAGTAGGCTTTAATTAGTATACATTTATTGTGAAATGACTGCGTTTCCATGTCAATCCATGTTCATTTTTCCCGTGTACAATGTGCTGTCACTTTAATTCAGCGCCTACAGCACAGCAAAAATAGAAATACGTAGCCTACGTAAACGATCACTACACTGCTGCAGACGACGCACCGCAACCTCGTGCAGCTGGAATCCGTTAATACCATAAACAGTAAAAGAAATGGACACAGTGACCCCACTGGATTCAACGGAGACAAGTGAAGTCAATTAGAAGCACGCATTTCCTGGGGGTCGAGCGTACTGCGCAGAATCAAACTGAGCTTGATGACGTAGATGTCACGTGAGCAACCTGTAAATCTTCTAATCGCTGTGCCAAGAAAAATCTGAAACACCCGCCGAATCTTCCAGAGAAGGCGAGCATGAATAGGAAGACACATTTTGGTAAGTATTCTGATTAATTATCTCCCTTGACTTCATGCCTCCACGTCCCCCCGATAGCCTCATAGACAGTAAAAGAGCTTCTCCTCCTGTCCATACGGTAATTTCTCTACAGTGCGACAGAGAGTCGCTGGTTATGACGCAATCGTTAACCTATTTTTTACAAAATCTGCTTCTACGGGACCATAACGTAAGAAACAAGGTAATGGAGCCTTTTATACATTTTCGTGTTTCTTTACAAATAATAAATGGACAAATGGAGTCTTTAAACGCCTCAGATGTAAAGTTATTTGCTGTCAAAGTGACACCAAAATGAAAGGGAGTCAATGGAATGCTAACAGCAGGTGATGTTAATGCTAGCCAATGGCGGCGCCCAGGGGTGCTTCAAAAAAATATGAAACCCTGCCCCCCTGGTTAATAAGCACTGGAGAAC
Source organism: Carassius gibelio (assembly GCF_023724105.1). Taxonomy (NCBI): domain Eukaryota; kingdom Metazoa; phylum Chordata; class Actinopteri; order Cypriniformes; family Cyprinidae; genus Carassius; species Carassius gibelio. The sequence continues at coordinate 26,396,376 of NC_068405.1, read as the reverse complement.
GACTGTGTGAAACCGGCGTTATAACGTAACACCAGAGCACTGCTGAGTTTCCCCTCACCACGCCTCGCTGTCGCTGCTTAGAAGTGCAACATTGTGCACAGTAATTAAATACACCGGTATGGTGGTATATTCAAAATTATATATAAATGAACACAAATATTTTTATATTTTAAAACTAAGTAAAGTAAAAATATATATATATATTTTCAATAAATCTAAATTAGTTTAAATAATACAAAATATATTTTTCTAATTAAAAATAAATGTGCAATATTTTAAAATAATTTTAACATGTAAAATAACAATTCTCCTTAACAAGCCATGCAATTTAAGATATATATGTCACAAACGATGCAGAATGATCACTAACTCGATGCTGCAATAGCTGTGCAAACATCACTAAAAGCACAATAAACCGTTTAAACAAATGAACAAACAGCAATCCCAGAAGTCTTCAGTATGACAGACGAAAGAACCTTTCAGAATGTAAACGAGAACCCAGAGGTAACGCATCTACATCTGCATCGAGTCTCACCAAAAACAATATTCACTTGAGATATTCCCCTTCACTCTGAACTGCTCGGTCACAGCGGCGCATTATAGCCCATCAAACACACAGAAGAAAGAAATATCTCTGTCACAAATACAGCCTCGTCTTCAGGAGATTCACTGCAGTCTCAAAGCAAAAGAAGGTCATTTCTGCATCAAGCCAAATGAAGCAAACGTCCAACAGGACAGAAACACAATCACAATCAGTCCTGCAGAGTATACTAAAACCAGCCAACATTGATTCATACAGCATGTGAAACCTTGTGCAGTGATTACAGAGTCAGCAAAGGCTAGTGAATAAAGGCATATTGGGATTTTAATCCAGTTTCAGTCAAGTCAAGTCTGCTTTATTGTCAATTCTTCCACATGTACAGTCCATACAGTAGAGAGACTGCACAATGTGTGCAATAAACATACTGCATACTAGTTACATACTAGCCAGGCCAATATGATAACAGTGTGGACTTGATCAAACAGCACAACATCCTCCTTTAGACAAGATCTACAAACAGCCTTGTCAATGGAAAATATACAGCTATAGGCTTTAAAAACAAAACAAAGATATTAATATCAGCAATTTCATCTCATCTCCATTGAAAAATCCATATTGTTGAACTACGACTGCAAAAACAGTACAAGCTTTGTCAAATTCATATAAAATGTATATTTGTGCTTTGTAACATCATGTATGCATTATTCTCTATTATTTTAGTTTTGGTTATTTTATGATTATATTGTAAATGTTTTATGCAACGCATGTTGAATTGTGTAGATATATAAAAGTTAAAAGCAATTGCATATGTTTTAAAACACAATATAATTAAAATATATATTAATTAAAAACTAAATTGTAAAAGATTTTCTCAGAATAAATAAAAATAAAACAATCATTTTAAATGCAATGCATAAATTATAATGTACATAAAACTTCTTATATGTTAAAAATTTATTTGTTTAAATGTTAAATTATTAGTTGTTAACATTGTTAAAATAATTCCATTTACCAGCATTAAATAAATAAATTATTAAATTTTAAAAATGTTATATTTAGTGAGTTTTTCATGATAAAAAGTGATCTTAGTGTAAAAATAGGATACATAGGCATGCATAATTAAATATCCTATATTCTAAACTGGATATTAAATTATTCATGTTAATTTACTTTATTTTTACGCTTTGATAAACACTGAATAATGCACTTAAAAATAAAGAAACCTTGGCTGATACAAAAATATCATGCACGCCTAAGTATTGTAAGTGCCACAGAAATTACACACTTCTGCTTTTAGAAGTACCTAGTCTTTTTCTCATTCTTACAATTATTTTAATATTTTAAAATTAATACAATAAAAAATATATATTTTTAATTATCTGGAATTGATTTTAAAATGTTTCCACAATGTTAAATAATATTAAACTATATTTTTTGCCATCATTTAAATTTAAATTAATTATTTTTCCAAAAGTTTAAAATGTAACAACTCTCCTTAACAAGCTGCACAATTTGAGATCTCATTCATGTCACAAACATTGATGCAAAAAACATTTAATAAATAAACAGAAAGTCCAGAAACTCTGTGCTGCAAAAACAGTCCATGCCGCATGCCCTTTAAACTAAACTGTGAACAAAAGTTGCATTTAGAACGGAGCAAAAAGTGAGTCAATGCGATTGATCAGATGGATAAATATTTAAACGAGGTCAGTTTCTCCCTCGGGCTCATCGTCTGTCTTTCAGCCAATCAGTATTCAGCGCCATTTCTCTGGCTAATTAATCTCTCTATTTACATAATCAAGCTGAACACATATATTTAGCGAGGATGAAAATGGAAAGTGGAATGTTTTGCGAGTTCACATAAAAGCGTAATTGCTTACCTGTCGACGATCCCACACATGTCCATCTGTAGATTGCTAAAATTCCCAAACAACATCTGCTGCACTCGGATGAGATCCACTAAAGCTCCGTCCGTCCGGATGAGACGCATGCATCCTTGGAAAACACTGAAGGGGTTTCTGCAGCCGCTGCGGTCTTCTGTGTCTGGACATCCTGTAGACCAAAATACACACACAATAACAGGTTTAAGCTAGGGCAAAGTTATTTAAGTGTCATTGATGTACAGTACTACAGTTTTTATAAATTATTTTAATTTTAGCTAATGTTTAGTTTTAGTAAAATACTTAGTTTTAGTTATCTATTATTATTATTTATTATTATTTTAGTACATCAAGTTGAGCTAAATGGAAATGAGAAATGTTGGCAACTAGCTGAAATAAAATAGGATTGAGTTTTTTTTTTAGTTTTTTTTTTCAGTTAACATTTATGAGTAAAAAAAAAAAAAAAAAAAAAAAATATATATATATATATATATATATATATATATATATATATATATATATATATATATATTTAGTTTTAGTTAACTACAAAAATAATTAGCTTTGAGTTAAATAAAAAATACTATATTTTATACATGTCTACATATTTTTTATTAATTTGTATTTCTTTTAGCTGAAATAAATTAGGTTAATTGTTTATAGTTTTTCAGTTTTAGTATTTTTAGTTTACAGTTCATTTTATTTGTTAACTTTAATTTTTTTATGTTAATACATTTTTGATTGTTTTCAGAAAATAAATGTTTATATGTCTATAGTTTTTATTATTTTGTATTAATTTAGTTTATCTGAAATACAATAACTTACATTTTTGACTTTATTTCATTTGAGTTATTTAGACTTTATTTCAGTTATAGATTTCACAATGTTTACTTGTTATTATTATTTTTTTTTTTACTCCTGTCCTCTTTTATGTAACACTAACAATGCTAGCTGCAAAAATCATTTGGATTGCACAAATATTTACAAATCACATGAGAAATGTACATGCAATATTTCACACACTGTCATGTCAATGCTTATATGTGGACAACTGTCTCATAACATGATGATCTGATGCATGCTTTACTGCAGCTCAGAGCAGAAACACTGCAGCAGTGACGTCTCTCTCTCTCTCTCTCTCTCTCTCTCTCTCTCTCTCCAGTCACTGAGCTGAAGGCAATTAAGCTTCCGAGAGTTTCAGCCCCAAACTGCTGGAAAGCTAAACCAATGTGCTTTTCTCAGCGGAAGCTGTGCGTTGAGTGACACGACGGATTGATTAACGTGAAGGACTGGGCTCGTGTAGAGGGAAATTACTCGGAGCTAGCATGTTGCTTTCTGTTAGCAGACAGCGATGGATGGCTAAAGGTTGCTCTTACCGCCTAAGAATAGCTGGCTGTCAGGAGCGACAGGGAAGGAAGTGGACGCTGTAGAGCTGTCGGTTCTGTCCAGGGTGACTGCGAGACGGCCTCGACGGACAGCCAGCTCCAGAGAGTGCCACTGACCGTCATTTAAACCGGCACCTGTGGAGAGAGAGAGAGCCAAAAGATCATATTAACATAAACCGCAAGAACAGATTTCTGCCTTAGAGTCTATATGGAATTATATAATAGCAAACTAACCGTGCTTTTTCAGAAATGCATTGTGCATATTGTGTTCAGCATGTATATTTTCTGTATGCATCAACATAAACAGGTGACACGTGCCAAAATGTGCAGTACACAACTAGAGCACACTTTGTTTAATACTTTTTAGTTTAATCCAACAATGCAATGCACTTGATATTTGCTCGATTTCTAATGTGTCAAATGAACCTGAAAGCAGCTCTGTCTTGATGCAATATTGGATTGGAATGCCAGAAGTTCACACAAAAATGGATTAAAAATGCATTTTTTAATGCAAACAAACGGCAACATAACTAAATAAAAAATATCTAAAAATAAATAAAATAAAACTGAAAAACAACAACTGTAATAGAGACTATAACTATTTAAACTATGTTTAATTACAAAATGACAATAAAAATGTCAAAAACTAACTAAAATTAAAATGAAAAAAGAAAATATAAAAATAATTCAATTCAACATATAAACAACTATAATACTTAAATTTACAGTTTCAATTTTAGTTTAGTTCTTCAGTTTAAAGTTTTTTTATTTCAGTTAATATTTAATTAATACTTTTTATTTTAGTTAAAGTTATTTAAGTAAATAAATTTGAACTAAATGAAAATAAGAAATTATTCAATGCAACTATAGCGGAACAGATTAAAAAAATTTGTTTTGTATTTTATTTCAGCTAGTTGCCAAAGCAAAATGTATTATTTTAATTTTGTTGACGTTTTTAAAGTACTAAAATAACTAAATAAACTGCAACTAAAAACTAGACTCCATATAACTATATAAACTACAAAGACAAAAATTTGAACTAAAAATAAAATAAACAAAATAAAATGCACTATATACACAGTATATGTGTGTTTGTTTGTGTGTTTGTGTGTGTATGTATATATATATATTAAGTATAATAGTTTATCCATGATACTAAAATAACACTATCTACTGTGTCTAAAATGTATATTTTACTTTATATTTTAAAAAAAATATATTATAATATTGATAATAATAATAAAAAAAAAATAATAATATATATATATATATATATATATATATTAAAAATGCAGATGAATATAAAGCTGAAAAATATTTCAAGATCCTGAAAAGTTTGTTAGCATACTGCAATCTGTTTCACCCACTACATATGAAGCATTCTGCCTCATATTCAAAGTTAATCATTGTACTGCATTCATTGGGTTAATCAATAAAACTATTTTCAGCCAGAAAGTTTCTTTGTGATGTAAATGTTGATAGGTATCGCATTGCTCAGAGCAGAAGGTGCCACTGATGTTGACTTTGCTTTACCCTTCACACACAAGAGAGATGGATTCTGCTTTGACTGTCAAATAAACTGAAACTATGGGATAAATATCCCACAATGCATGATCTGAACCTGTGGTGATGTCCGTCACGATCCGGCCGGTCTTCTGGATCTGCAGTCGCGCTCTGGCCTCGCTCAGATAGAGCCACAGCGTTCCCGCGCTATGCTGCAGGTCAAAGGTCATCAGCAGGCCGGCTCTGTTCCACGTCCTGAACTGCAGAGCGACCGACGCACTTTCTCCACCGGAGACCCACGGCAAAGCCAGGAAACTCTCAGGACTGGCGAAGGTCACCGGCACGTCTATGGATTCGGCGCATGTGAAGCTGACGTTCCCCTGCGGGAGACACAAACACTGTAGCACAACCCAGAGCAAGAAGAACGTCTGCTTTATAAATTATGCATTCGCTCTCCTGGCTATTATCTTGAAACCAATGTCACAGCCATTACCACAATGAATTAAAGGGATGGTAATTGGTTTAACCCCCAAAGTCCCAAGACAATGGTTGTAAAACAAGAAGAAACCCTGTATAATGGAGGAAACACAGTAAGGGTCACGGAAACACAACGCTCTCATTATGGAGAAATGAGGATAGCCAGCAGCTGACGGTCAGATCCAGCATCTGCAGACGTGACTGTGTTCACACACTTACCGTGATGGAGAGCTGCTGGTCTTCGGCTCGCTCCATCACACTGATGTCGTTGTAAAGCACGTTCTCCAAGCAGCCGTGGAAGTTTGTTCTGGAGTGGGACTTCTGGAGTCCAGCCGCTGACGTTCCACCGAAACTGATCTTGTGAAAGAAAGACAGATCCATGTCAGAAATCACACACATTAACAGAGGGATATGAAATTAAGAAGATAAACTCCACTGACAGACTGTTGATCTGCACAGACAATCATTTAAACTCATTCATGAGCTTGTAAAAATATGCAGAAACTACCTTTACACTAATGACATGCAGTTAAATGATAAAATACTGTGAAATTAAAATACAACACACTTTTCTGATATATATATATATATATATATATATATATATATATATATATATATATATATATATATATATATATATATATATATAGATGGATGGATGGATGGATGGATGGATGGATGGATGGATGGATAGATAGATAGATAACACACACATACTTAATTATATCAATTAATTAATTATATTAATAATTATAACAAAAATAATTAATTATTTTTGTTAATTATTTACAAATTAATTATTTATTGGTTAACTAGTGTAACTGTGCTTTCACACAGCCGGCGTCAAGAGTGTCAAAGCGGCCGGAAGTCATTCATTTTCAATGTAAGCCGGCGTCGAGCAGCGGCGAGGAGAGTTCAAATCAAGGCAACTTTATGGTAATGAGTTGGGCAGCAACCAATCGGAACGTAGAAGTCCACCACTTGAGAGGATTATTGCTGTTTCGCATTTGCAATAATCTATGAGGTGTCCGTTTGCGTACAGGGACATAAAAAAATAAGTTAAAACTGATACGTTGACCAAGGTGTCTGAGATTTTATCATTTTAAGTAAAGGATCTTAAATATTTAGTCCACAACAATATTTAATGAGGTTAACTTATAACGTTACCCTCCTTGTGGTTAGTCTGCACGAGATCAACAAGCTTGTTTGCTTTGCGGCCACTTTAAATTCAAAATAAGCATTCGATCTACGTCAGAGCGTCTGCGCGCACTCGAATCTTTCTGCAGCGTCGTGAGCAGAGCGGCAAGAGCGATTTTTGACGCTCTCGACGCCGGCGGTGTGAACGCACAGTAAGACAGAAAATCTATTAGAAACTATGACTGTAAAGTTCTACAAATTTAGTAAAAAAATAACAAATAAAATAAATAATTATATACATATATAAAATTGAAATGAAATGTATATTGTTAATTTTTTATTATTATTAATATACAGAAGTCAACATTTGAAGTGCATCAAAACTTTCATCAATGTTGTCTTAAAACCTAAACAAAACCTGTTCTTCAATACTTTGAAGAACTTTGGTAAACCACTTCAAATGATGACAGAAAAATCTTAGAAATCTTATTATTAAATATAATTAAAAACATTTTTTTTTTGCTAGTTTACATGTTAACATGGGAGACAAATTGAATACACAAAATATATAGAGTATGTATTAAAGCTGCAGTAGGTAACTTTTGAAAAAATATATTTTTCACATATTTGTTAAACCTGTCATTATGTCCTGACAGTAGAATATGAGACAGATAATCTGTGAAAAATCAAGCTCCTCTGGCTCCTCCCAGTGTCCTATTGCCATTTGCAGAAAGTCATCCGCTCCCGGTAAGAAACAACCAATCAGAGCTGCGGTCCGTAACTTTGTTTGTGTTCAAAATGTAGAAAAATGTATATAATAAGCGAGTACACCATGAATGCATTTTCCAAACCGTGTTTTTGGCTTGTCCTGAATCACTAGGGTGCACCTATAATAAGTGTTTATATTCGGACTATTTTAGATTGCTTCGGGGGTACCGCGGCGGAGTAACCCAGTACCTTTGTGATTCTTCATAGACATAAACAGAGAGAAGTAGTTCCGGCTACGATATTCTTCCACAAGACGCAAGCAGTTCTGTTTATTAACCGCTAGAGTGTCAAAAGTTCCCTACCGCAGCTTTAATATTGCTAATATTGTTTGAAATAACTCTTACAATTATGATTTTTAGTAATGAATTACTTATAGTATTTACTATTATTGCTTTTTAATCTTTTATGCACCTTTTATAACTTCTATTTACAGAATATATTAATATATACTTTTAAAATATTGTTATTATTATTACTTTTTTTTACTTAGTTTTGTAATAATTTTTTATGTAAAGCACTATGAATTACTATTGTGCATGAAATGTTCTGTATAAATAAACTTGGCTTTTGTAGTTTACTGTAATATGAGGTATAAGTGTTGATGTGAATATAAATGAACAGTGTAGAAAGACTCGGACAGTGAAATCTAATTCCACAGACATTTCTATTCTAGCTGATTTATGTTGTGTATATAATCGACGTGTTTGAAATGCTTTATTGAGCTGGAGGTCGTCAGCGCTCACCTCCTTTATCTCAGAGAGACTCCAGGACTCAGGCAGCTGGAACTTCTGGGTGTTTTTGTCCACGGTGAAGTTCACCAGTCCTCGAACTCGCTCCACGCTGACGTGATGCCAGTGCTGATCGTCCAGCAGACTGCCAAGAGACACCAGAGGCCACAGACCCTGGCCTGAAACACACACACACACACACACACACACACACACACACAATCACCATTCACTAACATGCATGTCATGAAGTAACAATGTAGCTTTTTGAAACATTTACTGCACATACAATTTCACACACTATTCATATACACACTGTTCCATAAAACAATGCATAATTTAAGCAAAAGACGAGAGATTGTAATCAAAAGAAGATTAAATGTTTACAGCCGTAAGACCAGTGTTTGGAATAATGGTGTTTAAAAGAACGGCGTTGGGTAACGACGTTATTTTTTCAGTAACGGGGCAATCTAACTAATTACTTTTCCTGTTGTTAAAACGCAGTTAACGTTACTGGACGTTAAATGCGGTGCGTTACTATGCATTGATTTAATAAACTATGTAATCCGAACGCACCCCGAACGCACCCCTGGCTCACACAGCGAGTGAGGATCTGGGTTAATAATGAGATAAGTGATTATGATTAGCTAAGGCAGAGTCATGTGTTTCATGGTAGGTAATCAGAGCCAGTGTTTTTACGCGAGCGGCGTCAAACTCACACACACACACACATACATACACATGCAAAAGCGCGCGCACGCAACAGCTAAACAGAGATTCGCAGCAGAGATGGGGAGTCAGGAGCAATCCGATGAAAAGTTGGCATTTTCAAGGTGGAGATATAAGCACTACGTCAAATTCATTGTGGTCAAAGGCAAGAACGTGCATGAAATGTGTAAATGTAATGTGATACGCATCTACAAAGATATATATTTGACATATAGAAACTTTTTTTAGTAACGCAAATTACTTTCCCTGGTAACGAGTTACTTTTATTATAGAGTAATTCAGTTACTAACTCAGTTACTTTTTTGAACAAGTAGTGAGTAACTATAACTAATTACTTTTGTAAAGTAACATTCCCTACAGTGTGTAAGACACATCTTTCATATAAATACGTTTAAGAAAAATAGTTAATAACTATTTTGGAACTGTGTTGGGTTAATAAATAAAAAAATATCAAGAAATAATAAGAAAAATAATACAAAATAAATATGTAATAATAATAATAAATATTCTCTCTCTCTCTCTCTCTCTCTCTCTCTCTATATATATATATATATATATATATACCCATTTATAATCATTATTATTATTTGTACATTAATAATTCATTAATATTTAATTACATTTAATTGTAAAATGTATATATTTATTTTAATCATTGTATGTTCTATATATTTTATTATATATATATATATGTTTTTTTTTCATTTTTAATAATTGTAATATTTCTGTTATTGTAATATTTCTTAGCTTTACATTTTATTTCACATTTAACACTTTTAACTTAGCTGTATTGTTATAATTTAGTATTCATTTATTATAATTATGTGTGTGTGTGTGTGTGTGTGTATAAAACAACAAAAATCTAAAGAAATAAAAAATAAAAGCAATTATAAAAATAAAAAAATAACAAATTACATTATACACACAAATGATTATGTATTATTATGTATAATTATTATAAATATTAATAAAGAGTAATATATCATTATTACGCTTTATTTTACTTATATTTAAAAAAGATATGTAATTTTATAATTTTTTAAGTGATGTTAACTTATATAATGTTTTGGTCATGTGGCTATATTTTTGATACTTGATGCGTGATCAAAATTTCAGGAACACTTTTAAAAAGCTGAAAGAAGAGGACAGGCAATTCTCATATTTTCATAGTCAGATGATGACGGATTGACGGTGTATTATTTTTTATTAATCAGGTTGGCTCTTCAAACACTAATATGAGTGTGGCTGTCATGCGAGTGAACAGGACAGATCAAGGCCGGGCTGGTGTTATTCTGCTTCCTAAGAGGAACAAAAATCATGAAATATTAAGCAGTGGAACACTAAGTGTTAAATTACACCAGAGCTGTGATCTTCGTAAAATCAAAGCAGAGCTGGTTTATATTCTGATGGTAACTGACCAGTGCCAGACCGACCGATTGTAGCTGAAGAATAATTGATAGACATGTTGCGTGCCATAAACATAAAATAGATGCATTAATAGTAATAGGTTCATCTTAGGAAAATGGAATCATCATGGAAAATGACACTGTATGGGTTTTCATATTTATATAATAAGATATAGTTAAGCAATCTCACACGAGCAAGTCCTGTTTTCCCAAATAATTTATTTTATTTATTATTTTTATTTAAAGTTTGTTTACACACTGTATGTGTGAGTATGGTGTATATTTATTATGTATTCATACACACACACACACATACACACACACACACACACACGGGCGTAGGTTTGGGGGGGGGGGCGCTAGGTACTAGTTCCTATCAATATTTTGAGATGACTAATTTTTCCCCACCAATATTTAGCAAGCTACTTTGAACTGCTATTTGGATCTTTGCACTGCTATTTGGATCGATTCTAACGACCAGGACAACGACAGTACAAGAAACGCCGTAATTTGATTGGCAGCGGGGTATCTGACAGGCTACACGTCAGGCAAAATAACTAGCTAGCCACAAAAATAAACTAGCAGTAGTGACTGACCACCAGGCTTTCAAATGCAGATTCTGTGGAAAATATTACCTGGTGATAGTATTACCCAGATAGAATGCTACGTTAGCAAGCAAGTAACTGAATGTCAATTAACCTGTAAGTTACCTTAACTTAGAATCTTGCTGTCAACATAAACGTGAGTGTACTGGAGGGTAAATAGTGTTTATAATAGAATAGGTTATTATATATATATTTTTTTAGATTTGTTTCCTTGTGGCAGAATATTTTTTGTTAGTGTATATACTAATGTACATAATAATTTATCTTAATAAAATGTTTGGTTGTTCAGCATTACACAGTCTCAGATTTTTTTTTTTTTTGAGAGTGCACTTTTGAGATTATACAGTTATACTAAATCACCATTAAATCACTGGTATAAAATAATTCCGGGGGGGGGGGGGGGGGGGGGGGGGGGGTTATGGGCTTTTTAAAAAAGCTCAAAGTTAATAGTTTGCTAAATTTTAAATACATTATGGTCAATAGTCTGTTTTACAATATATTATTTTTAATATATTTATTTTGCTAAAAAAAATTCAGTTTTATAAATTTTCCCCCTTTTACTAAAGTGTTCCCCTTAATATTAACATTTTATTTTACCATAATTTTAAAGGGGTCCTATTATGCTTTTCACTTTTGGAATTTTGGTCAGTGTGTAGTGTGTATGTTTGGGCATTGCTGCCATGTATGTTTCTGACATTGGACAGAAAAAGATACAAACTTAAAATCTCAAAGTCCACTCCAAAAGGGAGATATTTTGTTTTAAAGAACTTTTCAAGAACTACACCGAACAGCTCTTTTGGACTGCAGCACTGTTTTCCGGGGTTTTGTGATGTCCCAAAGCGGTCCATTAGAATATCAGTAAAATAAATCCCGCCTACGAAAATTCTAATGATTGGGGGATGGGGGAGGGGTGAGGTCGTGGTCAGACACTTGGTTGGTTGAGTTAAAGCAAAGTCCCTTTCAAGGAAAATCCATTCCCTCGCCGCCATCTTTGCAATGCCTCCGGGCAGCTCAAATAAATCCTATCTAAATGAATGAGGGAATCCTGAAATCTCAAAAACTGCTCGCTGCACTCGCGATTAAATAACATATTTCAAATCAGCAACAAAATCTGAAATGAACTGCCCCGTCAATGTTGTTTTTTTTAATGCTCAAATAGCATTTAAAAAGCTTATTATTCAGCCTAGATTATATATATATATATATATATATATATATATATATATATATATATATACTGAATAACTGATGTGCGAATGAATCCTCGTCTTTTAACGAGTTTTTAAGTTTTTATATTTCATTTTATTTTATTATTTATAAACTATTTTTTGGGTTATTTTATCAAAAGAAAGTAATTTTCTTTTTTTGAGTAACTTTTTGTAGACTGTTATACTGCGGCACCTTCAGGGTTAATATTTTGACGGTAGTTAATTTTTTCTTTGGTTTCATATTTGCTTTTCTCAGGAGGAAACTTCACTGAATCTCATAACTGTCTGTGTGAAACGGATGGTTCTTTCCTGTGTTTTCTTATCTCATCTCAGTCTGTGGTTGTAAATCTCATGCTGCGTGTCTGTACGAGTTTGACAATTAAATGTACGTGTTCGATTTGCCATTTACGTTTGACTTTGGCATTTGGAAATGTGAAGATTGCAGCAGCAGAGGATGTGCTGTGTTCATCAGATCTCATGCTTTTTGTCTGCAAGTAGAATTTGATATCAAGTCTGGGGAAGCTGAAGTTTGCAGTATAATTTATTTGAAGGACATTTAGGGTCTTTTGAGGAACATACAGTAGTGGATTCATTCTGTCGCGATTGTATTTTAAATATTCACGTCATCCCTAACTGAAAACCTGCATAAATTTAGCATGACTGCACTGAGAAGCAGTGGTTCAGAAAATAAACTGTGCCACAGGTCCGATCATCAGACGAGCCCAGCAGCTTATGCGCCGATCTTGTTGTTGTTGTGAAGCAGAGACAGATGTTAGTCTCTGGCAAATACAGGCTTCTGTCTGTGCCGAAAAATACATCTGCAAACAAGCTGTGACATCAAGATTTATGCCCCATATCCCAAACTGTTTTATTCTGCTGGTCGTTTGCATTCATCAAGCTGTCTGTTTGTTTTGTGCTCCAGTGGGTCATGTTCTGCCCCAAACTTCTCTAGTCTGAGTTTGGATTTAAATACACATTGTTCTGTCCGCATTGACCGATGCTTTAGAATTCTTAAAATCATAAATAATAACAGTTTGTTATGAAATTTGTCTCATGCAAATCTGAACAGCAGGATCATGAATATAAGGTAAATAGTGTCAATTCTGATTACACAATCAAATAAAATTGCAGATATAAAACCATATTTAAAAATGGAGAAAAAAAAACACCCCAAAACTAATTAAAATGACAAATCATAAAAAAATTGTAAAATAAAAATATATAATTAAATTAAAACTATATCTGCTAAACTGGTTTAAAAGGCCCATAATAAAACATGTTTAAAAATGTTTTATAAAATATATGAATATATCTATATTAATCTATTCTTCATTATTTAGTTTCTAGCCTCATATGCAGGTACTTCAAGCCTAAAACATTTTAAAAGCCATCTCGAGTGATGTATATTCAACACTGGCTGAATGTAATGTCCCCTAAAATGATCCCAATCGAATGCAGCTATAGCTTTGAAGTGCAATGTCCTTACGGCACAGTAAATCTCATCTAAACAAGAGGAACAAGCGGCCATTATCAGCTCGGCAAAGACAACAGCGAGTGCTACATGTATTTCTGACAAACAGAGTCAAGCCATTATCAGAGCCTGGCCGAGAGACCACTTTAGCACTTTGCAAACTCTCTCTAATAAGTGATGGCAGACATCTTTGATTTGTTTTAAATTAAGGTGAAAGCAAAGAGAGCGGCAGTTAGACTGCAGGTACTTCACGATGGAAAATCCCAGATTTACAGACGCAAGGCCTTCAAACTCCTCTAGACAGACCCAGCTGAGCTCAGAGAGACTTCAGGAAATACAATACAGGAAATTTGCTTTGTAGAAACGCTATGGGAATGCCTTCAGCATGACCAAGCTCTAAATCACGTGTGTAATCAGTCCAATGGATGGACATCACGGGCGGGGCAACGTAGTGATAAGGAAGCTTAAAAGCACATGCACTGGATACTGCACTCACTGGGTTGCCGGAAGTATGGCACTGAGACTTTTTATGGTACCTATCTGCAGGTCACTAGAAGTCATGACATAGGGGGCTTACTTGAGAGCCCTCTGCTCTTACTTTTAGAGAAAATGCCAATGAATTTTGCATACCTGAGCCACTCCCTGTGCATACGTGTATAAATAGGCAACAGGTGCATCTACTCAACAGATTTTTGCTTTGGTGCCAAGTGAGTGAATGATTTCTTCTCTACACAACCTTTTCATTCTGACTGGAAGAAAGAAGCTGTTGCTGGTTGGCGTGTTGGCGCAAACAGAGGTGTCCCTGTTGATTCAGTGCTTCAACTAACAGAGTGGTTTCTCATCATGGACGACTAGCGTCTTTTTAAAGATGCCATTTCGTCTGTGTTCTCTTGGTTGCATTAGTAACCTGTCCTCTATCGACGGCCACAAGCGTTGCCATCAGTGTCTGGGCATCCCAACACGCTTAAGCTGCATTTGTGTATGACTTATATGTTGATTACGAGCCTATGGGCATGTCTTTGCTGCGTTCTCGCCCATCTCTTCTCACGTGGAACAGAGTGGCACCCTCTATCTGTATGCATCCCGGTTCCCGTTCTGGTTTTCGGAACTTATGGTCCTCCCTGGGCATTCCTCCAAGGAAGGACCTCCTTTATCAGAGGCTCGGCACCATATGGCCACCATGTCCAGATCTCTGGGACCTCCATCTTAACAGGACGGCAGACTTAAGTGATCTGCCACTGGTGGTGGTAAACACGATTACTCAGGCTAGAGCTCCCTCGACGAGGCAAGCTTATGCTCTGAAGTGGAGTCTGTTCATGAACTGGTGTTCTTCTCACCGAGAAGACCCAGAAGATGCACGATTGGAGTAATGCTTTCTTTTCTTCGAGAAAGGTTGTAGAATATATGGCTGTTATCACAGCACATCAGAGCCAGACCCTGGGAAAGCACAATCTCATTGTTAAGTTCCTGAGAGGTACTAGAAGGTTAAATCTTTCTAAGGCCACCCCTGGTGCCATCCTGGGATCTCTCTACTGTCCTGGCTGGTCTTCAGAGAGATCTCTTTGAACTTTTAAACTCAGCTGAGCTTAAGTTCCTGTCTGCTTATACAATGCTCCTGATCGTAACATTAAGAGGGTCGGGGACCTCCAAGGATTTTCAGTGAGCGAAGAGTGCCTTGTGTTCGAGCCAGCCTGCTCTCACATAGTCCTGAGACCCCAGCCTGGATATGTGCCCAAGGTTCCCACCACACGCGATCAGGTGGTGAACCTTGGTGTTTCTGTGTCCCGTAAGAGCATTTTGTATATATGTGGACCGCACCCAGAGCTTCAGAAGCTGTGATCAGCTCTTTATCTGCTACGGAGGTCAGCAAAAAGGGAAGGCAGTCTCCAAGCAGAGGTTGGCTCACTGGATAGTGGATGCCATCACTTTAGCGCATCAATCCCAAGGTGAGCCTTGCCCCCTGGTGGTGAGGGCCCACTCCACATGGATTGTTGCCTCCTCCTATGTTCTGGAGTAGGGCGTCTCTCTGGCTGACATCTGTAGAGCTGTGGGCTGGGCGACACTGAGCACTGTGCTGAATTATGTTTTTTTTTTTTTTGCTTTTGGGGTGAAATATAATCCTTACATGTTCCTAACAGCTTTTGTGAGATTAATTAATTAAAAAAGATGGCATATAAATATATGAATCAGTAATTCATTAACGTGGTCTACAACAGTGTACAGTGGAATTACTAAAGGATGGAATTGCTGTATCATATCATATTCTTTTAACATATAGTTTGTAGCCCAAAACACTCTGCTTGCATGCTGTCTACCTAAAACTGAATGACTTGAAACTGAAATAGGCTCAAAATCGACATTTATCAACATGAAAGAATATAATTACTAATTAGAGCAGTTGTATTTTATTACCTTTTCTGAGCTGCAGGAGAAGTTTCCCTCTGAATAACTCCAGAGTGAGTGAGTGTCCGCTGTTCTTCTCCATGTGAACCAGCATCCCAGAGTTCAGCAGGGTTTTGAAGTTCATGGACAACACGTCTTTGTCTGCCAGACTGATGCTGGGATCCGGCCTGAAGAGCAAGCTAGCGCTGCCGTCAAAACTGACCACATCAGACTCTGGAAACACAGCAGAAACAGACACAAGAACTTGAGAGATCAGGCTGAACCACTCAGAACCAGGCAGTACAAATGACTGATTTCTATTCTCGTTAACAAGTCTTCAAATGTATTCAGTAAATAAACTGTAATGAACTGCAACAAACATACATACAAACAAGCAAGCAAACAAACAAACAATTAAACAAATAAATAAATAATGAATTGCATAACAATTAATTAAAATAAATACATAGATAATGCATTAGAGTAATTAAATACAAATGAATTAAATAATAAATAAAATTAATAATAGACGAAAATAAATAAGTTTATAATAATAATGATCAAACATAAAAATAGATAATTAACAAAAAACATTTAAATAATGAAATAGGGTAAATAAATTGCAATGGACTACAGTAAACATATAAATTACACATAATTTTTTTTAAAATAAATATCAAATTAAATGAACCTAAAAAGAGAAACAAAAATAAAATAAATAAATAATGAAATTAACTCAAAATAAATAAAATAATTAATTATTTAATAATGAACAATAATAGATAATACTAATGAGCTAAAATAAATAAATAACAGTAATACATCAATAAATTAATAACCTTAAATAAACAATTACATAATTCAGTGAATAACAAATATCAAATACACTGGAAATATCAATAAACAAACAAACGATAAACAATTATCAAATACAGTGGAAATTAAACAATGAACTATATTTAGTAAATCTATTATAAATTAGATGAATAATAATAATAAGAAAATAATAATAAACTCAAAAAATAAGTACACACACACACACACACATACATACATATATATATATATATATATATATATATATATATATATATATATATATATATATATATATATATATATATATATATATATAACAATCTACAATTAAAATAATAATAATAAACTAAAACAAAACAAATATTTAGATGAATGAACTACAAACAAGGGACTATAATAAATGAATGAACTATAAATAATAAAATATATCAAATAAATATATAAAGCACAATAGAGAAAGTTAAACAAACAAACAAACGAAATGAATAAATAAAGATGCTCTGTGTGATGTAACTGCCTGAAGAGTGAAACACTGTGACTCTGAGACCCTTTCAAAACAATGATCTGTTTGTTTGCGTCGACTGACATGTCAACAAACCCCTGACTCTTAAGTATTTAACTCTGTGCTTTATAATTGGTGTTGCACACAGTGTTTGTGCAGCTCTATTGACACTCCTGATGTATTCAGGTACAGTAGCTTCACTAAATTAAACAGAGAAGGTTTAAACCTGAGGTCAACAGAGATGATGCAAACGCCTGACACTGGACACAACCTGCAGATCCCAGTAATAAATTATTCATCTGTATGAATGAAGAGAAAACACTCCGTCTCTAATGATCTGCTGTATTTACAGTATCAACATGGAAACAATCCAAATGTTGTTAATGCACTTGAGGCAAATAAACACTGTAGTATGTTGACTGGAGCTTTTGCCCTGCGGTTTACCCTGTGTGACTCCAGCGACATACAAACATATCTCATCCACAGGACCTCTGAGAGACCAGCCATACATCAGCCAGAGCGCTGGGCTGCAGTAAGACTCAAACACACTGCTCTGCTCTCAAATTTTAACATATAACGTCGTGTCTGGAGATTGAAATTGTCATATTATAGAGCACAGGCTGATCTGGGGGTTGTAATCACAAAACTAAAATGAAAGCAGTGATTACAGGTAAACAGTACCAAACTGAAATCCAAAAATAATGAGTCACACATTTGCCAAACACTTCTTCTATTGGCTGCATAAACAAGAGTACATTATCACATAGCCCCGCCTCTAAACTCACTCCATTGGTTGAGACAGTTGATGAATGTTTTGAGAGTGCCACTGTGTTTTACTCTTCAGGAAGTTAAACTAAACATTCGTTCACAACTAAAAATTTTAATCATACATAAATAAATACATATTCATAATTTGCAGAATTTAATTACTATTATGATTATTATTAGTAGTAGTAATAGTACAGTTTTTTCATAACAAAATCTTTGAAATAATATTTAAATACAATTCATAACATAAAATATTTTTAAATCAAATTTAATAAGTAAATAAGTAATTATATTACATTGATTCATAACTTAAAAGATTAAATCCTATTTTAACAAATCCATTTATTAGTATAAATATACATAAATTAATTAAAATACACAAATAAAAAAACATAGCATTCTAATTTATATTTAAATGAATGAATGAATAAATAATAAAGTGTTATAAAAAATGTATTTTATTTTATATTTAAATATTTAAATAATTTTTAAATAAATAACCAACTCCATAATATGAAAGCTTTTGAATCACATTTAAATAAATAAACACAAGGTTTAAAAAAAAAAAAAAACTGGCTGTGTGTTCTGTACTAAACTAACTGAGACTTGTCATGGCACTTGTACACTGTGGTTGTTCTCTTGTTGATCTGATTGCTTCTATTGTTCTCATTTGTAAATCGCTTTAGATAAAAGCATCTGCTAAATGATTAAATGTAAATGTATATTGAATTATCTTCTGTCCAGTGGTATGTCAGTGTTGAACTCGTACTGTATTGGCAGCCGTAGGCCTCGAGTCTCAGGCCGATCCTGCCGTTTGGGTTCCAGTGGAGCGGCTGTATCCGGATGTACTGAGCGATGACGGGCTGCTGGAGTTTATACATCACCACACTGTCAGCGTTCGAGTTCCCAGAGAAAGCCTTGAACGAGAAGAACACCAGAGTTACATGTGTGTGGTTTGACATGATGCACTAATGCGCTCCTGCATCGCTTCAGTCTCCCATTCGATCATAAAGATGCAGATAGTTGATCCTGAACTCGGCCGGCAGGTGAAGAGACCAGTCTATATCTCACATTCAACATAATACGAGCTGAGACCCTGTGGAGACCAGAGCGATCGGACATGAGCACGGGTCAGTGCTTCTCTCCATCACATCACTGTATTAAAGGAAATCAATACAGCACTAACCAACTGGACAAAACACTCATCGCACAACTAAAACTGGATGTTTAGGCTGGACCAGGACCGGACGAAGGATTGCTATGAAAGTTTAGGATTATATGTTTCTTATTGTGTAAACAAACAAAAAAATAAATAAATAAAAATAATAAAAATCACAGCATATATTTAGCACATACGGAGCCCGGGCACATGACACGCGGAAAAAAAATATAAGGTTTAATCGTGTGCACGATTAACTAATTAGTTCCCTCAATGTACTAAAACATGCACACGATTACTATAGCGTTCCCTCGATTTACTATTGCATTCACTCGATTTATAAATCATGTGCACGATTTACTAATTCGTTCCCTCGATTTGCTAAATCGTGCGCACGATTCAGCAAATCGAGCGAACGCAATAGTAATCGTGTGCCATTTAGTAAATTGAGGGAACGAATTAGTAAATCATGCGCACAGTTTATTATTATTGTTTTTTTGCATGTCGTGTGCGGGGCTCCGTAAGCATGTAAACTGGACAAACAAATCAATAAAATATATGTATTATTATATTTATTATTATACATCCTAAAGCAACTTTTAATTAGCGTTGAAATCAATGCTATATGTACGTATATTTATATATGTATGCATATATATATGTATGTATAACAGGAATAACTTGAAATAACTAGTCCAACATTTTTATCTGGGTACAATAATTATATACTTGCCAAAACAAAATAAAATCTTTACAAAATAGTTTGTCAGACGGCATAGTACGACATGCATGAACTGTGTTCCCATTGACATTGTACCTATACAGTTCATTGTTCCCTACTCCCTGAGCAAGGGAAATCTGTTGAAGTTTATTCCCTTCGGAACATTTATTAATGGATTTGCATTGCGCAACATCTTCACACACGTACAAGTGTGACATCATATACATCATATACCTCTGAAAATGGTCGAGTGTGCATTATTTTTCTAATAATTCAATGGCCCGGAGTCAATTATTCCGCTTATACTACGGTTACCACACCTCAAAACATCGATCAGATATTATATTTAAAAGGATTCGTCCGGTTTTTGTCCTTAAATCGTTATTGTGAGTAGGACTATTTCTCCCGCATCTCATTCAATGCCTCTTTTGCTAGTACCAAAACTTAATTTTAAAGCTGGTAATGGAGGCTTGAGAAGTTGATAGCATTATAATGCATTTACTTAATAAAGTTATTAGGAAAAGAGCGAGAGAGACAGAGACACTTACCTCTAACTAACTTACCTCTTTGCGTCTCTAAACAGCGTTGTTATAATGTCATGTGTAGCCTTTTAAGATGCAACACTATATAGGCTATCTGATAAAAATATAATAGAATATAATAGAAAGTAATTGCACACCTTAGAATGTTTGTCAGCCAATCAGATTCAAGCATTCAACGGCCTCGTAGTATAATACAATTTAAATCCACGTCTCGCACACTTCAATGCACTCTGAATGGAACATATGTGATGCAATCTAGGAAAACCCAACACATGGTGAAATTTTACCTTATTAAGTTTTGATACCATGTGAAAGCTCAAGTTCTTGTCGAAAACTGGTTTCATTTTGTCCATAGACAGCTTGAACGTTACAAAAGTTATGGATATGTGAAGTTGGCTGATTGCTATGATTTTCCGGAATGGAATTTTGAAAAAACGAGTTCAAAGTGAGACGGGTTTCACTTTCTCTTCTACTTCACGATCGCTGTCTGTCAGGAGCGCTAGACAAACAGACTAACGTTACCCTAAAGAGGACAGTTGTCAGAAGTCAGCTGTTTAGGCTGAGACACAAGCTGAATAACCACCAAAACCAGTGAAACACTAGCTCGGCCAATTTGGAACCACCTCAGGCTGCTTTCATAATCAAGGTCCTGCTGGCCATTATAAGAGGCAAACGGAGGCAACAAGTAGAGTCATTCTGGATTATTTTGCAGGGAGGAGCGTTCATTTTGTCCTTATATCTGCCAGAGATGTCTACAATTTGGAGTTTGTGTGCTCGGAGTAATTGGGAGGTGAGTAGTGCTCTCAGTGTGTTTGAAGGCATCATCCGTCTGCTGGAGTGCAGCGTTAAACCCTACAAATTGCTCTGTTTCCTGCTGAGGAGGCGCATCTCATTTGCTCTAAAGTGGCCTGTGAAATATATCAAGAGACAAGGTGCAAATCCTCCAGCGTCTGGAGCGACAAGCTCTGGCTCTCACAGGAGAATAAAACACAGGCGCTCGTGTCTTCAACTCTAAACGCTTCTCGTGACAGACGGAATCGTGACTAGCGTTTCTCACTGCAGACTGATGATGGATACAGACATAAAAATGGCTCCCCGACCGCAGGAGAAAACAGCACAGAATTCTGATAATTACGTGCAACTATATACTGTAATTATTAAGGTTAATCTTAAAAAGTTTATTTTAGCCCTTAAAGGGGGGTGAAATGCTCGTTTTCACTCAATATCCTGTTAATCTTGAGTACCTATAGATTAGTACTGCATCCTTCATAACTCCAAAAAGTCTTTAGTTGTATTATATTCATAAGAGAAAGATAGTCTGTACCGATTTTTCCCGGAAAAACACGACCGGCTGGAGGCGTGACGTGTGGGCGGAGCTAAAGAATCACGAGCGCCAGTAGGCTTTTGCGTTGAGAGCATGTGGAAACTGTGACATTACCGTGAGGGAAAAACCAACCAAAACAAACAATGGCTTACAGTCAGATTCAGCGTATATTTATGATCCAGAATCAGATTCAGAGGCTGAAACTGAACGAGAGCAGCATCAGCAACGACTCGCTCCGAGCGGGGCTCGAACCCGGGTCTCTGGCATGGGTGGGGACGCACTAACAAGGAGGCAGAGATATTTGAAGCAGTTTTACTCACCGCCTGCGGTTCCAACACACGATCGTGACCCTTTTTCCTTGGGATTGCATCATCCTTAAGAAATAAACGATGTGCAAATCCGTCGTCAAACTGGGCCTTGTTTGTAAAACAAGCATCTTCGAAATGCAGGGAACAAACAAAAACACTTGCACAACTCCGTTGATGCTCTGTAAAAATAAACTCCATCCACTGGTCCCTTAATGCTGTTTTTTCTTTGGTAATCTGTGCAGGGTTGTCTTGCCCTGGCAACCAAAAACACACTTCTTTTGTGACTTTTCGCGACGCTCTCGCTCTGATCAGTGAAGTCTTTTGTGCTCTCAGTGCTCTGCTATACGGGAGCGCGCGCTCTTCCGGCAGAAGTGCCTCAGGACCCATATAAGGAAATTCCGCTCCATCTAACGTCACACAGAGCCATACTCGAAAAAAACTTTCCGAAACTTGTGACAAACCGGAAGGATTATTTTGGGAACAGAAATACTCCTTCAAACGTACAACTTAATTTTTGAAACTTTGTCCATGTTTAGCATGGGAATCCAACTCTTTAACAGTGTAAAAAAAACTCAGTATGCATGAAATAGCATTTCACCCCCCCTTTAAGGTTAGCGGTGGAGCCCTTCCCGATATATGTCCCGATACATAGAGCTCCACTATATGCTATTTGCTATTTGACTACCTGAAAGATGTCTTTTCACAAGTTGGATTCAGTTGGATTCATATCTAAATATTATAAAATCACAATTATAACAAAAATAAAATATTTTTTGTGAAAGTTTAGCAATTTTTTCAGTTTTTCAATAATGTTACATTACAATGCATTGCAGGCAGTAAGCATGGTAAACCACTGGACTTCTGTAGATGGGGTTGGAGCAGGTTTGTGTGTGTGTGTGTAACCCCTCTCACCCAGGTCCTCTCTGACGCTCCTCGCACTCGCTCCGAGCGGGGCTCGAACCCGGGTCTTCGGCATGGGAGGCGGACGCACTAACAAGGAGGCTAAATGGCTACAGCCACTAGCGTCTGTCGCTAGTGCGTCTCTTGAGATCGGGGAGTGAGGTTTACCTGCACAGCACTACTCGCTGGCCTCCGTTACATGTGCATGCTAAATTGTTTTGTCTCATCCTGTCATCTCTCTCTCACTCACTCTCTCTCTCCCTCTTTGGTGGTTCTGCAATTTGCATGATTTTTTTTTAATAATTATAAGAGAGCAGTTTTTTTATATTCTCACAATTGTGTATATGTGTATGTGAGTGTGTGTGTGTATGTGTACAAATTGTTGGTGTCAGTGTCACCACTTTATATTTGTGTTGGTTCTGCATTTTGGATGATTTTATTTGATAAATGATAAGAGAACAGTTTCTATAGTCTCAAAAATGTATTCCTCTATGTGTGTGTGTGTGTGTGTGTGTACGTGTGTGTGTACGTGTGTTGTGAGCAATATAATTTAGCATTGTGGATGTTTTTTGCATTGGTGGAAGTGTGCCACTTTATTTGTGCCATTTCTGTCGATTTGTTCTGCGTTGTTTCTGATTTTGATGATATTTTGATTGCGAAAACCCAGAGTGTCACAAATTTTGTCACGCTAACATAAAAACAGATATCATTCCAATTTATTTTTGTTTTGTTTTTGTAGATCTAGAAAGTGTTGAGAGCCGTAGAAGGTTTCATACCATTTGGACAAAGGGAACATTTTTTTTTATTATTTGTAAGGTTTTTTGATCAAATAAATGCAACCTTGGTGAACAGAAGCTAGCCTCTAATGCATACAAAAAAATAAAGAAGTAAAGAAGAAAAAAAAAACACTTTTTGAAAAAAAAAAACCACAAAACTTGTTTTTGTCACTGAGTTTGGTCGTCAAATGTAGCCTAAATCCACATCTTGAATCAAAAGTAGTTATATGAATCAATAAATCTTGAGTGCAAACCTCACAGAACAGATTGCAGAGCATTTCGACATCCAAACGTGAAGACGACAAAAGATGTGAAACTCAATAAGCAGATATTCTCTGAGTGTCAAAACTAAATAAACCCTCTCACACACTCACAAACTCATTTCAATAACACATTTATCTAATGTTGAATTCACTGGAGAGCCTGAGATCTGTGCTTCTGAATCTGATTTAACTTTACACACTGAAGAATGACAATTATATTCAGATGTTCAAAAACAATTGTTGAATAAATGAATAAATAATTGAAAACAAATTCTAAATATTAAATATACAATCATTAAAAAGACATTTAATTTGAAACCAAGTTATAAAGTATTTAAGATTGCACATTGAGTGAGGAAAGTTATATTTACAATTTTACATTTATAATGAATATCTAAATAAATCAGATAAATTATTAATACATGTAAATAAACCATAAATACTAAATATAAAATTATTACAAATTAATTATATTAAAAAAATTAAATAAAATATTTGCACATTGAATGAGGAAAGTTATATTTATAATTAAAAATGTATATTAAATTTATAAATAAATCAAATAATAAATGCATAAATTATAAATATTAAATATTATATATTATATTATATTATATTATAAAATAAAATTTTTAAAAATAATTTTTTTAAAAAATATATGCAATTTATTACTTAATATAACATTTATTTAAAAAAATTATATAATAAATTAAATGACAAAATATCATAAAGAGGTTGATAAAGATTAAATCTGTTTTTAAATATATCTGTTTTAAGATTGCACAATGAAGAAGGAGATTTACAATAATATGATATAATATAATATAATATAATATAATATAATATAATATAATATAATATAATATAATATAATATAATATAATATAATATTAAGTATTTCTATTATAAAACAGAAAAAATTTAATATCTACCCGGTAGCTGTTCAGGCCAAGACACATCTGAACAATCACCAAAACCAGTTAAACAAATTTGGCAAATTTGGAGAGTCATAACTACAGAACAGAAGATCACAGAGATGCACGGAGCCAGTAAACAACATACGAGTTTCTCAGTGAGATGATGACTTCTGCACAGACAAGCAGCATGCTTAGCGTTTTATCTCGTCAGAGCATGTTTTCAGGTGAAGAATTCAAGCCTTACCCCGATGCTATCCTCCTGTCGGTACGGCCTCCAGTTATGGCCCGTGTCACTGAACATGAGGAGGTAGCGTGTGAGCCAATCAGAGCTGCCGTATCGGCCCTGGGTGGCGATGGCTGTAATCTCCGTCCGCTGCTCCAGCTTGATTTCCAGCCACTGGTACTTATTAGAGTCCAGCGGGGACCAGCCTCCAGCACCTGCGGGACACAGCACACAAACCAAGGCTTCTTACTCTGCATTATGGGCCACGCTGCATGGATTGCATCACGCGCTATTCATAACTGATCCACTGCTTTAGCACCGGTTAGGAGAAAAAAAAAGGTGCCTTTATAGGGAGAATCCAAACTGAAACTGAACCCTTGTAAGTGGCTGATATGCAAAGCACTACATAGGCAGTTACTGTGAAGTGCACAAACTAGTGCACAAACAAATAAAGGTGCATCTCAATAAATTAGAATGTCATGGAACAGTTCATTTTTGAAGATGCTGATTTCATTTTCCAGCAGGATTTGGCACCTTCCCACACTGCCAAAAGCATTAAAAGTTGGTTAAATGACCGTGGTGTTGGTGGGCTTGACTGGCCAGCGAAATCACCAGAGAGAATCTGTGGGCTATTGTCAAGAAGAAGGTGAGAAACAAGAGACCAAACAATGCAGATGAGCTGAAGGCCACTGTCAAAGAAACCTGGGTTTCCAGACCACCTCAGCAGTGCCACAAACTGATCACCTCCATTACAGACCGAACTGAGGCAGTAATTAAAGCAAAAGGAGCCCCTACCAAGTATTGAGTACATGTACAGTAAATGAACATACTTTCCAGAAAGCCAGCAATTAACTTAAAATGTTTTTTTTATTATTATTATTGGTCTTATGAAGTATTTTAATTTGCTGCATTTTTGTTAGATGTGAGCCAAAATCATCACAATTAAAAGAACCAAAGACTTAAACTACTTCAGTCTGTGAGTATTCAATTTATTTAATACCCAAGTTTCACAATTTGAGTTGAATTACTGAAATAAATTAACTAATTTATTGAGATGCACCTGTATATATATTATTTGTGTTTGTGTATATATGATATGACGCTAGTTTTTCTCAAATGAAACTGCAGTTTTGGAGATGTCGTTCATGTATTTATTTCCTTATTTAGTGAGACACTAAAACCATTCATAAACACAGACACACATGCAGGATTCATATTATAAGTCACTTTGTAGTTTAATATTCACAGACACTAGTCTTTTTAGCCATAGGACGTGTATTGACAAAATATGACCAATTCCGTGACATTCCACTTTATACAGAAAATTCCGTGATTCCATCCCTGTTTTCCACATTAGAGAAATCATACGACCATACTTTTGTGCTCCAGAGAACTCACACAGACTTAAAACAACAAGTAAAGTTTTGCACAGAGAAACCGGCAGCTACAGTGAATGCATTGATATTCTGAGTCCATCACAGCAGAGTCCATTTTACCCACAGCCGGCCATAAATACTGACACAAATTAGCTTGAAAATCCAGTCAAATCTCACTTAAGGAGCTGCATTGGCTGGAGATCTGCAGTGATGCGTCTCACGCTGCACATGTGGATCTGTATACCTCTGCAGCGCAGACCAAATCAGATCAGGCATCATAAACACTACCTGTCCCTCGTAAATCATGATGAAGCAGCCGAACGGCCGCTCTGAGAGAGCCAGGCGAGAGCCAAGTGAACGTGCTGAATGTGGCCGAAGCGTCGGAAACAGATGGATGGAGACATCAGACAGGTGGAGCCCGGAGAACCCAAATCCAGCTGCCCAGACCCAAGATGAGGATATTCTACAGCACGACGGGGTCTATAGCCAAGACTAGTTTCACTCAAGTATCAACACTGTTTAAGAGGTTTTTGCTAAAATTCCACTGAATAAATAGATATAGACACAATAATTTAATAATTCAAAAAAAAAAAAAAAAAAAAAAAAAAAAAAAAAATATATATATATATATATATATATCATATTTTATTATTATTATTATTATTTATATATATATATATATATATATATATATATATATATATATATATATATATATATACACACACACACACACACACACACACACACACACACATTACAAAAACGATATAGCACACATCTTCTTGTAATATCTTGAATATAATTATATACATCAACACCTTTATTAATTACATATATATGTAAATAATAAATAAACTAAACCAAAAATTACTCTATATTGTAGGGGTGACCCAGAGTAGATGAAGATTTTGATTCTTTGATAGGAGGAGCCTGATTCGACTCCCAATTAACAGAAAATATTCACTGAAGTCTTATGATCATGCCATTTTTGGTTATATGGAGACGCTCAAATGTCTGATTTCACACAGAACTACCGTTTTTCTACCAATAAGTTAATATCCAACCTATTATGATAATTAAAAAAAATAAGAATCTGAAAAGAAAGAAGCTTTAAATAAATATTTTTTTAAAGTGCATGAATAAATCCAACCACCCCTATTAGATTTAAGCTTCTCTTTCCATAATGACAAACAACAATGAAGAATATTAATAACTATGACTGGGACTGTCATATACATAACATTTTAATGAGAACACTATTATAATAAACCGCTGTGAATCTTTAGAGATAAGTTTCCATCTTTCTGCACGTTGTTACGTGAATAGTGAAAAGTGATTTGTTGTAGACATAGAGAGAAAATATGGCGACATTGTTTTTCAGCAAGACGCACGCAGTTCTGTTTATTAACCGTCAAAAGTTATGGACTGCAGCTTTGAGTTAGCATTGTATAGATCTCCACTGAAACCCAGACACTCAAGGCCTTTTTCTTATAGGAGAAGCATCTGAGAAACAGGAGACACTTGTCTCAGAAAAACAATCTCAACTGTGAATCTCTTTTCTATGAGTTCAAAAACAACGGCAGATGGAGGTTTGGTTAGAGATGTTGTTCAGTCCTGTTGAATCATGGGTGATACTGTCATACTGTGTTCACTAAAACAAAACAAACCTATTTCTATCCGAGCCGGTTAGCCTCAGAGCAGCATAACTAGCCTATTTTAGTATTTAGGGCAGCGGCTGCAAGAAGCCAAGCTAAGAAGACACTGACATGGCCACTGAGATAGAAAGAGTCGACGCTTGACCTGTGCTCATTACTGAGAGCCAAGCGCAGGGGCGGACAGCCGGAAGAAGCTCTGTAACGACACAAAGCCCGTGTGGAGAATTCAAACCAGCGTCCAGAAAGCAGCTCCGGCCCTAATATCATGGAGCAGGGACAGCAGTGTGTTTGATCGATTGCAGAGCGTTTCTCTAAAAGCTTTCTAAAGCCCTGAGCTGCAGGATCCAAGCTTCAGGAAAAAAAAAAACGAGAAAGAAACAAAGCCGGCACATCTCGCAAGAATACAAGGGAAAAGTGTCTGTGTTTAACTTATACTGAAGACGACACTCTCACTGCATTTGTTTGGTGAAAATGTGGAGCAGGTGTATTTCCAGGAAGAAAATGTAAGAGGAATACATTTTATTCAAAAACGATACTGTCCTAAAAGAGATCACCTTTAGTTTAACAAAAAAATGTAAAAAAATCCATCCATCTGTCCGTCTATCTTTAAGTAAAAATAATATATAAAACATTTCAAATAAATGACGTATTAGATGAGATATTAAATTACAAAAAATCTATATGTATAGATATGTACATTATAATAATGTATATTAATATGTATAGACATATTTTCTTTTCTTAACTTCATTTAATATATGTAAAATATATAAAGTCATTTTTCCATAATTAGAATAAAAAAAAAAAATATATATATATATAAACATACAAACATACATATATATGTTTTATCACTAATGAAATAAATAAAATAAATAAACCTGAGGTTATGTCCGATTGGTCAAACACCACAAGCATTGTTCTGCTATCGCCATCGCTGTCAATTTCATGCAAGTAAATTCTTACGTTTTCCTCCGTTTCCATTAAAACTGAATTACCCATCCTAACATCTTCTCATACGGCCCTCATTAAAGAGTAATCGTCTCGTTCTGAATAAACTGCATCTCTGCTCAGCTGTCACAATGAATTAAACAAAAGTTGTACGTTCACTGCACTTTTTCTGACCGGAGAGGACCAAACGATTCTTCCAAACGAACAAAGTGATTAGGGTTAATCAGGGGGCGTTGATGAGGGCGCTCTGACACATTTAAATCACCGTTTCAGATTATTATAACACCCGAAACCAACAGCAACATTCAGTCGGCAAGAAACAGACTAAATAATGACTGCAATGCTTTATCTACAGTGACCTACATCAAACCACGAAGATGGTTTTCCAGAATTTCTTCCAGAATTTCTTCTTGATTTTCTTCCAGAATCTCCGCTATTTAGGTTTTAAAATTTGGGGTCAGTAACATTAATAATAGTAATATAAAGTAATTATATAATATTATATGAATTGTATTCATATTATTGATCGAAAGTGACATTTATAATGTTACAATATATTCTTATTTCAAATAAATGCTGTTCTTTTGAACTTTCTTGTCATCAAAAAATAATATGTTTCAGAGTTTCTACAAAAATATTGTGCAGCACAACTGTTTTCAACATTGATAATAATCAGAAATGTTTCTTGAGCATCATATTATTCGGATTTCTGAAGATCATGTGACGCTGAAGACACATCACAGAAATAAATTACATTTTAAACATATTCACATAAAAAACTGATCTTTTAAATTGTAATAAAATTCCAAAATTGTTCTGTTTTTATTGTTATTAATTATGATCAAATAAATGCTTTTAAAGGTAATAAAAAAATCCCAAATTTTTAAACTGTATCAAGTGTGTAATATTTGATCTGTACTTCACATCCACTGAATGAAAAATTAATGAAATGTATTACTGACTAATATGATTAAAGAAAGCTGAAAGTCATCCTTAAACAAGTTCAGCAAACTCTGAAGAAGAGCCAATGTCCATGTAATGAACTGGCCAGAATCTCATCTATTATTTACCGCGTTTGCACCTGCAAGAGCCAAGGGACAAAGGCTAGTTTAGAGCGGGACGGGATCAGCAGAAATGTCTGATGAAAGTAGCAACTTTTATTACGTTGATTGTAGAGCTTTTGATGAAGCGACTGCAACACAAACCGATCTGGAGAGCTGCCACCTGCCTGCTTTTTCCTGCACTCCAGCCAAAGAGAGAAAGGTAACAAAAGGATATGAAGTTCAATTCCTTCTTTTTTTGGTTAATTGCATCTGCTTAGTTCATCTGAAAGGATTATAATTAGAATTTCATACGGATCTAATTTGCTCTTTTTTCACACTGATTGCAGATCTAAATGCCAGACTGTTTAATCTGCATGTTGAAAGCCAAATATGACAAACAGTCAATTATAGTTATTATAATTTTGCCATGCGATTAAATGCAGCTTTCATGCAGCGCAACATGAAATACACAACAGCAGAAAATCATTCAAAAAACGAAAAAAATAAAAACTAATCCATATTGAAAAATAGAAAAAAAGAACAGAATAAGATAATAAAGAAATTAAAAATACAAAAATATAAGATTTAATTAACTTTAATTAAACTATATCTCTCTCTATATATAGAACTTACATAGAAATTCTATTAATTCATTAAAACAAATTAGATATTAAATTATATATGTTATAATTATACACATATATTGTACATAACACACTCTATATTTTAATAATTTTTTAATTATATAAATTACAAATGACAAATATAAAAAATATCATTTTATATAAAAATATATATACATTTGTAATTAAATATATGAAATCTAATTAAACATTAAATTATGAAAATTATATATATATATATATATATAAATATATATATATGTGTATTTCATTTTGCTTTGAGACACATTCATATAGTTTATATACCTCAAAAACATATATTTTTTACAGTTTATATATTAAATCATTAAATATATACATTTGTAATTAAATAGATAAAATTGTAATTGAATGCAATTAAACATTTTAATTATATAAAATTATGTGTACACACACACACATTCACACACACACACACACACACACATATTTATATATATATATATATATATATATATATAACTTATTTGTATTTTGTATATATTTATTTGTTATTTGTTATTATTTTTGTACAAATTAAAAAAAAATATTTTGATAAAAAACGCATGGTTTTCATGTAATACAAATTAAATAGATTTAATCTGTGCTTCTAGCGGCTGTATTCTTTTGCTTCAATATACAATGATCTCATAAGTATGGCTGTTATATCCTGCAGATAAAATCTCAAATTAATAGCGTTCCATCATGAGAAACACAATCACATTTGCATTCTAATTAGACCCTGTGCACAGTATTCATATCTATGTGTTTATCTGTGACATGGCGAGGAACGATTACACCTGCTGATAGACTAACAGCTGATGATTTAAACGACTGATGGCAGCCGTAATCATACCAACACAGAGCAACGTTTCAGAGAAACCCAGCGCTCTTCACTGTGAGAGCCAGCGGTGGTCTGGGAATCAGCAGAAGCTGCCATATGAATGAGAACGCTTCGCTTAATTATCCCATGATTCACAGAGCTTTGCTCCGACATCCCGACAGGTTTGTGCAATGAAATACCGCACGTAATCTGGCCTGTGATTGGAGGCATTCAAACACCACAAATGTCTCAAAATTTCATTATTGCTCTAATAATGTTGTTTGGACTCGAATGCAGCCGTCGAGGGCTTACAATGTTTAGAAGCTATCAAGAGACTGATTAGCTGGAAAACCTGAAAAAGGTGTCTGTATGTGATATGATAAGAGCCAGCGATCCACGTCGCAAAAACATACAGCATGACCAATGCAGTCCAATTTCCTGAATTAAAGCTCATGTGAGTCATTTAGAATTAATCTGACTCATTTACTGAATCACTTTCTGAAAAAAAAAAGAATCAAAATGACCTTTTTACATAATCATTCAGCACATTTACATGTACAACAATATACCGATTTTAACACGATTAAGACAATACTCTGATGAAGAATCTACCACGTAAACAGAGATTTTTGATTACCTTAATCCGTCATAGTTAAAGTCATAGTGGAAGTAAAGCCATGTAGAATATTCCTATTTTATTTGCATTATCGAAGTGTCAGAACATGCCGGACATGAAAGGAATATTCTAAAAGCAACTCATGCAAACACCTTAATCACAATATTGTCTTATTCCGAATAAGATAAATAATTAGATTACTGATGTCCATGTAAACATACCCATTGAGAAACCATAAAAATGTTAATTTGTCCCTTTTATTTAAGTGCTAACACACTTGCAGGGTTGGGCAGGTTACTTTAAAAATGCATTTAACTACAGATGACAAAAGACACATTAAAAAGTAATTTCTAATGCATTTTGATAGATTACACAAGTTTTGTAACAAAACTTTGGAATACTAATAAAGTATATAAGGCAAAAGGTCTGCAGTGGAGTTAATTTTCCTCTGCATATTATGTTTAACAACATTGGTTTTCCACAATTTTTCTCGAATGAAAAATGCAGGCAATCATCAAAAGTTCAAAAGTTTTCACGCCCTGTTCCTAATGCATTGTTTTACTTCTTGAGTAACAGCAAATGTTTCACCCTTTGCAATAGCTGGTGATAAGTCCCTCAGTTGTTCTCAGTAAGTAAAGATGTTTCATGAAATAAATTACATTAAAAGTCATTATATAAATACTCCCTTTGACAATCTAAAGTATTTTTCAGATGTAATGTAACTGTAAACAAAGCGGCTGCGCTTAAACACTAACTTAAAGTCAAAGTGCATCTTTGTCCAAAATAAACTTTATGCATGTGAGTTTTGAGATTCAAACTCTTCTTGTCTTTGCTGTAAGTGTGTATTGACCGGAACCAAACACCAGCCTGGAGGAA
Organism: Carassius gibelio; assembly: GCF_023724105.1. Lineage (NCBI taxonomy): Eukaryota > Metazoa > Chordata > Actinopteri > Cypriniformes > Cyprinidae > Carassius > Carassius gibelio. The sequence continues at coordinate 26,362,947 of NC_068405.1, read as the reverse complement.
TCTCAAACTATTTGTTATTTTCCACATGCTTCCAACTTTTACGTGCCACCCGGCTTGACCTTTAGTCCGAGTCCTATATGGTGCTGCTTTAAGAGTTCTATTGATTTCCTGAAATCTCACATGGTTCTGATAGAGCCACAAATACCCTGGCATTTAATTTAGCCTGAAGAACTTACAGAAGAAGACAAACATCTAGTGTCTAGACAATGAAGTCGACCCTGGGGAACCAGGGATGGGAATCGTGGGCAATTTAGCGATTCTGGGACTGAAACACAGTTATGATCTTCACTTCTTGTCAGGTTTAAGCAAATTCACAGATATGACTCAGAAAGTCCAACAGAATATTGAGTTCTGCTCATTTAGTTGCTACTAAAATGCCTCAAACTTGAAATATCTTCCAAAATTTAATTTCCACAAACCTGAAAACTAATTTGAATAACTTAGATAACCTCGTACTTTGTTAGTATGAATTAAAGATGAGTTTACACAGACTTTATAATGTTGCACATAAATGCAGTTACATTTGGTCAATGTCAATTGGTAATGTCATTGGGATACTAGATTTTATTCATATAATGAGTCAGTCAGATCAGTAAACTAACAGTGAAGACCAAAAGAGTTTGAATCTCAAAGCTCACATACAGAAAGAGACGTTTATTTTAAACCAAGATGCATTTAAGTTGAATGAGACAAGATTATCCACTTTATATGTTTTAGACATGTAAATCATCCACGTTTCACATCATTATTTGGTACTTTAATGTAACAGTATATACGTTATGTCATTGCATGATTATGTAAACGAACAGGTGAATCAGTTCACTGAATCAGTTCACTGAAATGAACTATTCACGAGAATCAATTAGCATTTTTGAAAAGAATCTGAGGCTTTGGATTACGTTGTAAAAAATGTTCAGTTTCTTGCACACACTGATCATTTTGCTTCATAAGACCTCGATATATCATCAGGAGCCACAGGGATTAATTTTGTGTTGTCTGTATATGCTTTTTTGACTCTCAAAGTGCCGGTAGCCATTGACTCACATTCTACGAATCACCAAGGACAATGATTTCAACTAAAAATCTTTACTCTTCTACTGATGTGTTGGTTTTATTCAGAGTTTGATGTCAGTCTCCAGCGGGCAGGTGAGCGGACGAGGCGACGGCAGCCTCCGCTTTCTTTCACATCGGCCTTTAAGCAGAAACATCAGACCGGTGCTGCAGTCTTTGAAGCACTGCTCTCAGAGCCTCCTACACTGTGTGTGCTTGTTTGTTTGTTCACAGGTGTGTGTGTGTGTGTGTGTGTGTGTATCACCTTTGAAGGCTATTTTCCACAAGGCACAACAATTACACTTCCTCCTACTCCAGTCATTAATGTTGTCGTTCCTGGAGGAAGCATGTTTGCACTTAAACACTGCGCTGTAGCCTCAGTAATAGGTTGAAACGATTCGTTAAGTCTATCTGTTAGCTCTTGAAATGCGAGGCGGGTCATTCTTTGAGCTCATCTGTAATGTGGTCACCTGTCAGCCTCAAGAGGAATGCATTCACAGACTCACCGAATGCCACGACACAAGCACAGCTAATGCGATATACAGCTGAATCTCAGTGAAGCTGATGAGCTACTGCAAATGATAGCAGATGCCCACGCTCATCAAACGTGCCTTTGCACGGGTAAATGGACACTTCTTGGCCAGAATGACCAGAAAGCTGCATTTTCAATGAATTTGTTCAATTGATTATTATTTTATAATCTTTTTGCCACTGTAAACTATTAAAATCAGGGTATTAAAGTGAACTAAAGCCATACACACGTTTCTATCTGTGAACTGTATGGAATTATTTATGTATGTATATATATGTATATATTATAGGGGTGTAACGATACGTGTATTCGTATTGAACCATTCGGTACGAGGCTTTCGGTTCGGTACGCGGTACGCATTATGTCCCGAACGGTTCGTTGAACTAATTAATTATATTTGAAAAAAAATAAAAATAATCTAAATATAATGATATGCGTTCAACAAGGTAGCCCAATAACCCAAACGACCTAACAGGCAACGCCCCTGAAACCCCCGAAAAAGAAAAAAAAAACACCAGCTTATATGTTTATGTTAGGCTACTCAGTCAGGCGCTCGCTCACGCAGTACGCGCTGAAGGCTCGTTGCAAAATGTCTAATGCATTTAACAGACCAGAAATAGAAGATCCTCCAATAACCAACAGGTCTGGTGTTTGGGTGCACTTTGGATTCCCTGTAAGCTATTATGGTGATGGCAAGAGAGTGGTGGATAAAAAAACAACGGTCGCATCTGCTACATGACAATAGGGTACACCAGCAGGAATACAAAAAAAAAAAAAACACCACCAGCGGGAATACTTGAAACATGTCAACTCATTTACGCCGACATCACCTTAGTGTGTCAGTATCTGGGAAAAGACGGAAAAAAGGAGAAACATACACGCAACAAACTATCCCCGCAGCATTTAGACAAACATTTCCAACGGACTCAAACAGGGCAAAAGACATCACCGCGTCGATTGGTAGGCTTCATTTACGTTATAGCCGCGGATATGAGACCTTACTATTTACCATTCATTCTGTCATCACCATTATAGCTTACAGGGAATCCAAAGTGCAGCGAAACACCAGACCTGTTGGTTATTGGAGGATCTTCTATTTCTGGTCTGTTAAATGCATTAGACATTTTGCAACGAGCCTTCAGCGCGTGCTGAGTGAGCGAGTGCCTTAGGGGCCGTTCACATATCGCACCTAAAAACGCGTGGAAAACGCTAGTCGCATCTTTCTCCTTCTTTCCAAAGCGCTCGGGCAGAAGCGCTCATGAGGCGTCTGTCTTTGCTAAGCAACAATGATGTGCTCTCTCCATGAGACGCGGAAATTTCAGCAAAGGATAAATGGATTTGCAGCTCTAAAAATCGCTTGCAGTAGGCTAGCTCTGCTACTAAATTTATTTCAAAATTGCAATCCATATACAACTATGATCAGCTGTTCCTTCATCTTGGCTGAGCTTTCAACGTTGTTACGGGAAAGGATGAAGCTGATTGGTTAGTTCTTGTCACATGACCCGCGGTGC